>NW_017617313.1:0-27494 GCF_001879475.1 Ipomoea nil
GGCAGGGTGTAGAGGATGCAGCAATGAGAACTGAAACTATGAAAGCAATATTGGGATTTTGGATCCGAACAAGGTGGGTAAAAGGGGTTTCTTTTTGAATATTACCCGGGGTAAATCGCTGTGTTTACACGTGGCGAATCTGGGGATAGGGATGTATGCAGCCAATCATATTGTCGGATCTTGTGCAGCGTGGCTGTGAGCAGCCAATCACTGCCTCGACGAAATTAAGGTTGCTCTGTTACTTATGCAGACCGATGAAGCTCGCATTTAATCGACGACGAGATTTGACTGGCGAAGCAAACAAACAAATTTGAGCGAATAGGCCCTGAGATACGGATATTATAATATTATTTGAGAAAAGGGGCTGTGATGATTGCGAATAATTTCAGTAAACCCCATCAACTTCTTTTGTCTATCAATTTGACCCACATGAAGTCTAATTTTTCTGCAAGCTCTCTTTGGATTATAATTTTTATTACGGAGTAATTCAGTTTATAACTTTTATATATACTATAGGGTTTAAATTTTAGTTAGAATTTTGATTAGCCAGCATTATATTATAATTATATAATAAGAATTTAAACTTTTAAATTATGAATTTCGTTAATAGTAAGTAATAAAGTGTTCAGTTTATTAGTTGAATTATATTGTGTTTCGTGATGATGAGTCAAGCTTGTACTTAAGTTGAAAGAAACTCTTGTGCATCTCATCGTGATGACGACTTTAATGAGTAGATAAATAAACCTGGACTATTCTTCTAGTTTCATTTATATAACCAATTCAATTTTGAAAGAAGATTTGAAAAACAATTTCATATTTCATCTTGCAATTTTTATATTTTATTTCCATAGTTCTTAATTAAGGTAAGTCTTTCTTGTTGTTTTTTTCTTTGCAATTTCTTCTTTCAATTGTGATTGCAATATCTCTTGTTTTAATTGAAGCTTTCATTTACATTTCAATCCATGCTTAGCTAGATTCATTTTGAGATTGGATTAAGTCATTTTTTGTGATTGATATTATGTGATTAAATTGAGCTATGAGCTAGTGTAATGACTTGATTATGACTCTAGTTGTGATTTTGGTGGTTTGTACTGACTTTTGTATGGTTGTGGTCGAAGTATGCAAGAGGTACATGGAAAAGGTTTGTCACTACGATAATAGAACAATACCATATCCACACCTCTCACTAATCCAACTCACCTTTGAGAAAATGGGTTGGAATGAAGGAGATGCGAAGACCACACGTTTGATAAAATGTTTCAATGGCCTTAAGTCACAACGAGAGTGTGACTTGAAGTTAATTGAGAGTCCAACGACCACGAGAGTGGCGTTGGCACCTAGTACATCTCCCCTAGTTCCATTGTCAATGCATTACATGAGCTCTAACCAATGATACACTATATCATAATCTACACTCAAATGACCTAGTCCAAGCCCTTAGTTTTATTATTGATTGTTAATTGTTGCTTGATCTTTCATTACAATTTGATTGTCATTTCCTTTATTTTGTTCTTATCACATGAATAACATTTATTCCTTTGAACTAACTTCCAAACACTCTACACTCTTGTGATTAACCACCTACTATTCAACTCTCAATAGGTCCACTCATTGAGACGATATCCGATGTGAGGATACCCTCTCACACACACTCCATTCCACCACTTTTACACAACTTTCACATACATCTCTAAATATGGCATTAGAAATGATGACCAATTAATTTTGTGCATAACATATGTTAATAAGTTTGACATATTAAGGTTACATGTATGAAATTATTTATTATTTAGTCAGGTAGCAAGAACATGACAAATTGGAAATGAGATAAGGGAGATGACACTTTATTAGAAATAAGTTTTTTTTTCTTTTTCTTTTTTTTCAAGTAAGTTCCTGAAATAGTTTTATTTAGATTTCTAAAATGTATTTCTTCATATGAAAAAACTAGTTTCCAAAAGTTTTTAAGTACAAAAATAGTCTTTAAACATTTTTGAAAGTTTTGAAGAAATATATATGTTGAAAAAGTTTTTGAGAGTTTTCAAGAAATTGTTCAAGGACTTCCTTACCATATATGTGGGAGAGAGGGGAGGGGATGCTCCCCATCACCGTATACCGAAGGGCGTAAAAATTGCTCTATAACTGATTAACAATTACCAGTAGTAGTTGGTTGCACCCTACCAATCCTAGGGTTTTTACTTTTATTTTACACTTTTATTATTTACACCTCTAATTCGCTTCGTAACATAATAATTTCTTCAAAAATTTTAAATATAATATTTGAAATAAATAATACTTTAACATAAAATTTGTAATATCTAATTTCTAATTTAAATAGGTAAACTTTTATGTATCAATCAATATTTAAGTTAAATTTTACTCAAATTGATCACCAAAACTGTAAATAAGACATACGAAAATATTCTTAACATTTTTTTCCTCATGTATATTCTGATAAAATTTCATATATTCGGTAGTAAATGAGATCTTAATCTAGGTCCAATGATTTATTTTATTTTTTTGCAGTGTTAGAGCAACGATTGACAGGTACAAGAAACATCATTCTGATTCCACAAATACTGGATCTGTTTCTGAAGCTAACACTCAGGTAACATGAATGTGAAGGGAGATATTAAAATTATTATTAGCTTTAATTTTGGGAAAATATCATGATAGACAGTTAAGTTCATTAGAAGTATATACATATATATGGTGTGACACTGGCAAGAATAGAGTTATATTGTTATTAATACAATTAGCAGACTTATCCATATGACGACTATATGTGATGTTTTGAATTTTATTTGTGTATTTTGAATGCTAAAATTAAAATACTACAGACTTTCACAATAATTGTACTATTCTCATTACAAAGTACACAAGCTTTTGTATAGGACTAATTCTACACATAAATATCCAATTCTTTCTCTATTAGAGTGGGCTTGTTTAAATCTTTCTTGCAGTATACTATATATTGTGCCAAATGTATCCTACTTTTGTTGCTGTGAAGAAGATTAAGAACGTAATAGTATAGATATATAATATTGCGTTGTGCATTGCCAGTTTTACCAGCAGGAATCAGCCAAACTGCGGCGCCAAATAAGAGAGATACAAACTTCAAACAAGTACGTACTCCAAATCAATATATAGTAGAGTGTACTAATAGTAATCACACTTGCTAATAATGCGATTCGCAGGCAAATTCTTGGAGAGTCGCTCGGCGTTTTAAACCACAAGGAACTCAAGAATCTGGAAGGGAAAGTGGAGAAAGCCATTGGAAGAGTCCGCTCCAAAAAGGTGTGTACTCCGCTCCTAAATGATTAAGTAAACTAGAATTACATTTAAATACCTAGGCAGACTCGATTTACTTCCTCATGGATCTTGAGTAGGTTCTGGGTTATAAGTATGTATATAGTAGGATTCTGAAGTCTGGGTTTGTATTTCCAGAATGAGTTGCTGTTTTCTGAGATAGAGCTGATGCAAAAGAGGTAAGCACTCATTGTTTATCTTGTTTCTTGCAAATTAATTAAGGATGAAAATGTTCATATATATCATATATGTATGCCTGCTTTCATCCTTAGCTTGCACTTGCTATATATAAGTTTTTCAAACTCTACTGGTGCAACTTCTTCCAGGAGATTGAACTGCAAAATGCCAACATGTATCTGCGAGCAAAGGTCTGATTCGATCTCTTGACCTTAAAAAGACTTTCTAGTACAGAATGTAATATATTATACCATACCGCGGATTAGATAGGTAGTTCTACTTACTGACTGTAGAAGCTTATGCAAGGTGAAATGAATGATATTGCAGATATCTGAGTTTGAAAGAGCACAACAGCAAATGAACCTGATGCAGGATCTGAATACCAGGAGACTATGACAACTTCCCAGACTTACGACGCTCACGAACTTTCTTCCATTAACTCTCCTCGAGCTAATCAACATTACTCTCGCCACGACCAAACAGCTCTTCAACTCGTGTACGTGTTTTAATTTGCTCTCTTACTGTCTTCAACAAAGATGCATGATTGGCAATATAATGATTTGATGATTTTTTCTTTCTTTCTGCTGATGATGGCTTTAATTTGGAACAGGTAACTGACCTGGGAAAGACCTTAAGTGCAATCAGGTCGATCTGTACGTCTGCTATCTATTCTGTCATGGGAATGCATCACCTTGTTTATTTTTCTGCTTTTTTATAGTTTTGTAAAATCGTTCATTAAGATCAGAAGAACAAGTTATTTCCAGTTCAAGCAATGGCTCTAATTAGCTGCTTGCCCGTTTTGTGCTTAAGAATTTGAATCGGGTTTAGAGAGAGAATATTCTTGTTTGATCCATCCTTCCAGTGGTTCAGACATCTAAAGCTCTCTGCTAATATATACAATGGTGTTGTTTCCTTTGCTACCTTCTAGATTGCATCAATCAGAAAGGACCGGCCTATCTATCACAAACAAAATAACTCATAATACATGTCTTAATGTTTTAGTCCTGTATGGTGGCTGTTTGCATAAAAAGGAAGAAGCGATGATTTAAAGCATTATATTGCCATATTGGTTGACTAAGAACCAGAATTATAGTGTTCTATTTAACTCATAATGACATATGCTATATATATCGATGTCGTTAAAGTCAGATTTCAAGACTGTATAGGGCTAACCTTCATCTATTCCCTATTTTATGGACAAGGAAAACAATCTCAGTAGTATAAGCAGAGACTGGAAGGCAATACCTTCTTCCCCCTGACTCAAACTATTTCTCTGATAACTTCTTTCCGAGTGAGGAGAGACTTACGCCCTCTTTGCTCTTGCGCTCACAATTCCGCAATCCCTGACAAATTCATTTGAGAAATTTACATTTCGGCTCCACAAGCTTTGTATCTTAGGGCTGCAATCTCAAGCCACGGCTTCGCTGGTCCACTGAAATGTATTACAGCTGCAGCTTTCAACACTGATTCTTCAACTTGTGGAAATCGATCACCCAATTCAGCAACATGCCATGAAGGATCAATTGGCTGCACCTTACCCTCAAAAGCTATTAAAGCAGGCGGAAGTGCTCCAGGACGCCATAATTCAAAACCAGAGTTGAGGTTCTGCAAATCATACAAAGATTAACCAGACTTATTGTGAAGGTTTAAGCTTTGCTCAATCTATGGTCCTCAGTGTGGTGCACAGAGCAATGCTGGAAATGCCAGTCAATAAAGCAATTGATTGTGGCTGAACTGAATGCACTTACATATTTAAGCCATTGATGATAAGTTGCAGTAATATTTGCCTTCCTCCATGCTTGGAGGTCAAAGATGTTCATTCCATAAAGCCATCCACACTGATCATAGTTTAACTTGGATGATATGAATGGGTTTGTGAAATTGAAATAGTCCATATATTTTCTTCCAGGGCAACATCCATATCCACACGACGAATCAAAAACTGCACCAACAATTTTGCCATTGAGGTCTAAATCCCACAGAGATGATAAGTCATGTTGAACAACAGTATCATCATCCAAGAATACAATCTTGTTCAGATCTGGAAAGAGCTGAAATTGGGTAACTAATCAATCTTCACTAAATGGACAGCATTGAAGATCATCCTTTATCAGAAAAACAGATGAAATTAAGTAATTACCTCAGGGATATAAATGCGGAGGTGATTCAAAAGGGATATGCTGGTTGGCCATTGATAATCTAGATCCTTGTCAAGCTTATCTTCAAATGCAGCAACTTCATCCTTGACTCTATCAAATTTGTGGCCCCAAATCAAGTTATGAATCTCTAGCATCTGCTTAATCCCAATATTCACATCATGAGGCCAATCATATTGGTGCAGGCCTTTTACTTCCACAACAGCTGAGTTAACGGAATTCATTGCAAACCATGCCATGCATAGCAGTGTATGTTTTCTTATCAGTCACTACATGAAACACCATCCTCTCTGGGTCATTGAGCTTTTGATGGTAGAGGAGATTACAACAGAGGCAGCAAGCACATTGTCCGTTAGTAGAACAACGGTGTTGGAAAGAAGGGTCAGTGAGGCGGGAAACATATTCTGGTGCAGGTAAGCGAGATCGTGCCACAGCATTCACTGCATATTCCTCAGCCAGCTTGAGAGAAAGACAATGCATCCATTTGGGTAACCATGAGAAGCGAAATGCCAGTAAATGGACTCCTGCTTCCTGGCTGATTGAACCATCTGTTCATCTTCAACATCTAAATGCAAAATAGGCATTCACTGTTATTATTGTTAGTAATTGTCTTTTAATAAGTAGTAATTTATCATATATGGTGCTGGTAACAATCAAATCAACAATTTATAGTTCACTGACAATTTTCTAGGTGCAGAAGGCACCCAGTTAACATATCAAGTCACCTTGAAATAGAAGGCAGTTAAATTACCAGTTTAGTGGAGTAGCAACTGCATGCAAAAAAAACCTTATATAAAATTGACATCCCAGATTTATACCAAAAGTCCAAAAATAGAATGTACTCTGTATATTGCTACATTAAATGCTTAGTTGAAAATGAAACTATGGTCCAAAACAAGAATCAAGCACTAAAAAAGTTGTTAATTAATATGACATACTTTCTAAAGATCTTAATTCTTAAAAGTACTTCAAAAGTGCCTTCAAAAAAAAAAAAAAAGTACTTCGAAAGTCTGAAAGCTGGAATCAACAAGTAAAAGAACAAGTAGTTGTGTCTATAACAACAACAACACTACTACTAGTACTACTACTACTAATAATAATAATAATAATAATAATAATACTCTGTAATAAAGAATCCGAAGTTCAAAGAAGTATCATGACAGCATTAAATAAAGTCAAGTTACATAATTCCAGGAAGAGTAAAAGGTTCAGAGCTAAGCTTTCTGTATATTCAGCCATTCAGGAAAGATAAACTTAGACAAACTTTGGTCTGTCACTGCAAGATGCATTTATCCTACTAAACGAGTACAGAGAGCTCCCAAGAAAACAAATTTCATCATAGGAGTAGGAGAGGACAAACTGGTCCTAGTTGTATTTGAAAGATGCCAAAACAAATATGGTCCCACAAATTTATTTAGAGCATTTTTCCAAGGCCTTAGTTACACTGCAACACAAACAATATCAAGCAGGTATATGTGGCTAAGATTTGATTCAATGGCCTTTCAAATAGTAGCATACCATCACCCTCATTTAATGTGGCAACACAATTTCAAGATTCATATCTTCAAATGTTGCTTACCATATTACAGTGAGAATTGTATACAAAAACAGTACAATATATTTAGAAAATATTGATTAAATATTTTAATGTAAGACAATAAGCAAGCTAGATGTATTGCTATAAGCAAGTTATATATTGGGTCAAGCAGAGAGTTAACTGTAAATGAATAAAGGGAAACAACCCAGAAGTAAAACCAAGTAAACAACAAAAATCACAGTGCAGGTGGTGAAAGTAGTTTTTTTTTTTTTTTTTTTTGAATGGTGGTGAAAGTAGTTTGTTACCGTAGCTTTAGCCTTGAAAGCAAAGGTCTTGATATCATGTCTATTTGAAGTCATTTCCTTAACAAGGTCATTGAATGAGGCTGCAACTGGAGTTAAACCCTCCATTCCGCCAATTCCATTCTCACCATCAATGCTTGTGACCTCCAGCAATGCCTCGTCAGCTCTTCTCTGAGCTTTTTTATCCATTAGGCAAAACACACATCATTACGAAAAGGAACAGACAAGAACTAAATTAAATTAATGATGACGTCTGACAGCATAAAGATGAGAATGGCCAACCAACTTTTATCACGTTCAAGTGGGTTACACAGTTGGAAGCATTATCCTCATTATATTTAGACCAATTCTTGACTTCATGCAAATCCGTACGTTCTCAGTGTTGCCCTGGTGTTTTTGCTCTAGAGATAAAGCTGATCAAGTTGGACTAAAAATCTAGTGACTTATTGCTAGGTTGCTATACAACTGGCAAGGTTCGCTAGTGGAGATTGATTATTGACAGCTCCTGATTAAGCTCATCCATGAAGATTGAATACTCAAAAACTGTACTTAAATTTCAAATCCTAGATTTCATACCCAATATCAAATTAAGTATTGGTTGACTTAGTGTTGTAATTTAGGCAGGATAAAAAAAAAGTAACATAAAGAATAAGTTATTATTATTAACACCCCACATCCACATCAAAAAGAGGAAAAAGAAAAGAATTACTAAGCTACGTACTATACCATTTCTTGGAGGCAGTAAAAATGATTTAAGAGCATAGAGAATTCCACAAGTTGAGGCCAAGAATGATTTGAATTTGAAAATTAAAGTTGATTGTTGACTCTTTCATCTCTAATAGTCTCCATATGATGGGTGTCCATTATTATTAAAATGCGAAAAGTCTACTTTCCAAGAGAATCAAACTGGGGCTGTCGGCAGGCATCTTAAAGCCCAATTCGATGCTAGCTTACCCCAAGTGAAATAGAGCAATTAATAATTAGCTTAATGAGAAAAAAATATTGAAATCGAATTTTCTAGTCTAGCTTGGTATGTTCTGTAAAATGCAACTACGCTACAAAAAGTTGGTCCGCAAAAAAAAAAAAAAAAAAAAAAAAAAGAGTTGCAACATGTGAACGTAGATTGTGAGCCTCAAAATTCCAAGGTGCCCCACGTGGACACCCTTGCCGAGTGATACAAGTATCGCAGGCTCGCAGCGAAGCAGTTTCACGTGCTTGTTTTACTCGGATAAAAACTTCTAATCCACTCTTATAGTCTTATCCACTTGAGTGATGGCTACATTGATTTATGCTGTTTATATTTACTTTTTATATTAGTTTATTATTTAATGATAGCGAAAAATAAATTTTAAAATACGAGAATTTTAAAAATTATTCAATGGTGAAATAGACAGGAAGCATGATCACTAATGCACTTAAATGAATCAATATGGCGTTAATAATGCAGTAGTATACTAGGTTAAGTTAGTCATATGAAAGGTAATTAATTACCAGAGCCGAATCACTCCCGCCGAAAAATCTCCATCCAAGACAACCTGCAAATTGATTAAAAAAAATATTATTATTATTGCGTATTCCGCATGGCGAAATTTAAGGCACAGACGCACCGTAAAAAAAAAAAAAAAAAAAAAAAAAAGTTCAAAGTAAAAATGAAAAATAAAAGTGAAACAAAGTTACCGAGAGAGGAGGAGCAAATGGCAGCAGATTCAAGGAAGAGAAAAGCGATTCTGACGAAGAGAAAGGAACAAAGCAAACAAAGCGTTAATATTGCCGGAAACATCACCGTCTTGTGAGATATCCGCCGACCGATACGGGGCGATCCTTTTGCCTTCATCCCGCCGGCGAAAACTTCTCCGCCTTCAACGGAACGAGAATTCGAAATCGTAACTTTCTTAATCCCCGTCGCCGATATGTAAAACTTCATCTCTGAATCCTCAATTTCCGCCCAACGAAACTCTCATCTCATTTCACTTCTCCCTTCAGATCCAAGCTCACTCTTCCCTGTCCACTGCATCTGCACCTATACATACACAGCATAACTATATAAATCCAGATTGAACAAACATTTCAGTTCACACATACATATCAAAAACAGCTCAGAAAATCACAGCTCTACCTCTTTAGATTCGACTTTTGAAGTTTAATCTCGAGATCGAGCTTTGTATATATTCATAAGCCGATATACAGAGTATGTGCGGACATGTATGTTGGGTTTCTGAAAGAGAGAATGTGATCACGCACTCTGTGTTCTGCAATAATAAGCTATTAACTGTACGGCTCTTTTTATTTTATATAATTTGAGAGAGAAGAAGAGTGGGATAGCAGAACTATTAACCGAAAAGCCAAAACCAATGCCGCGTTGAATGCCGCGGGAATTAGATTGGAATTACTTTAAGATTCTGTCGTCATAGGCACGTTTTTTTTCTTTTTTTAATTATGAAATACGGAGTTATATATTACCCAATATAATATATAACTCCGTATAATAGTTATGAAATACGGAGTTATATATTACCCAATATCATTCACCAAATAATATCATTTTTTTTTATATAAATACAGGTGGATGATTTAAGTATATATTGAATAAATATATCATATTTCTTTGTTTGATATTTGTCTTCAAAAGTATAAGATATCCACGAAAGAATAAAAACAGAACTTTAGAACTTATTCCGTTGAGTTACCATGATTTACATCCTCCCAAATATTCTGTCGGGTCGAGGTGTAGGGGACCCTTAAGATTGGGATTCAGCCTTTTGGAAGAACTTTAGAACTTATTGTGAAAGTTATATTAAGGTCACATTTGATTGGGATATAAGAACCATAACTGGATTAGCCGATTAGAAATAAAAATAATTAGTACTAGCAATTAGTGTTAGGAAAATTATATAAAATTTTTGGTAAATAGTAGGAATTGTAATCTAAATAAATATATAACGATATATAATACATATATATACACATACATGTGTGTGTCTATATATATATATATATATATATATATATATATATATATATATATATATATATATATAATACACAATCAGGTGCGGAAGCTTTCTCAGGTGAAACATGCAGAATAATCATAGTTATTGATCTTGTCAAAATCAATAGTCCAGAATGAAGACAAATTAAAAAAAAAAATGCAGTGGCATTATGACAATTTTGCGTATTATTGAAAGCTGAAGTTGCGTAATTTTAACACTTAAGGTGCATAAGTTTTACACTAAAGGTTCGTCATTTTAACACTTAAGGTGCGTCAGTTATACACATAAGATCTATAAGAGCATCCCCATTAGGGGGATTGTTCATAGTTTTTTAGGAATAAATGCCAACATGGAAGATAGAGAAACAAGTGAGAGAAGATGAAAGTTGGTCCTGCAAATATGGGGTTCTTTGGCAGAAAGTGGGACCCGCCACAAATAAATGATAGCTGCACTGAATTGCGTGAGAACTACAGTTGCACCAGCTGGGCGCATTTTTACTTCATTTACGAATTTTTTTATTTTTAAAATCAGATTTTTTATTTATTTTTTCTCTTCCTACTCATCTTCTCTTTCCTAATCACATTTGCAAAAACTCCTCAAAAATCACAAAAAAAAAAAAAAAAAAAAAAAAAAAAAAAAAAAAAAACTTTACTATTGATGATGTCCTAAGTTCTACACTTAATGTGCGTCATTTTAACAACAAAGTGCGTCATTTTAAAAAGTAAGGTGCGTCATTTAACACTTAAAGTGCGTCATTTTTAACATTTAATGTGCGCCAATTCAACACTTAAGGTTAGTTTGACATTTAAGGTGCATCGGTTTGATATTTTTAAGGTGAATCAGTTTCACATTTAAGGTGCGTCAGTTTGAAAAAGGTGCATAATTTTGAACATTAAGGTGCATTAGTTCAACAATAGTGGGATGAGATTGTATCAGTTCCAGGAAACATGTTTTTAAAAAAAAAAAAATGATTTGAGCCATTGATATAGATTAGATCAACGGTTCATATCTCACCACATTTTTTACTTGGAGACTCTTTGCACGTGTGAACCATCACACACACAGCTTTTACTTGTTTTTATTTTTTCTTCATTTTTTAATTCCATTAATAAAAAGGTAAAGGAGAATGACCATAAGAGGAATAGATTCATGATTACCAATGTTGAAAAAATCGCAAGGTATCTAGGAGGCCGACCGTCTAGCACCTAGGTGCAATTTTTGGCAACGCTGATGATTACTAAAAGATTTTAATCTAATAGTGGAGTATAAAAAATAGGTAAACAAACATTGTAATTAGAATCAAACAGGATAGCTTTCTCGGACCTAACGCCTAGCTTAAGGCTTAGATAATGCTCGCTTACTGTGATTTACATCCTCTCACATGCTCTGTCGGGTCGGAGAGTGGGAGATCCTTAGGGTTGGGGATTCAGCCTTTTGGGTAAGATAATGCTTGCTTATATGGGCTTCAAATGTACCAATAACAACAACAACAACAACAACAACAACAACAAAAAAAACAACAAAAAAAAAAAAAAAAAAACAAAAACAAATAGGATAGTAAGATACAAAAGCGTCCAACCAAACACCACATAAATCAAATAAAATACCAATTGGTCATTGAAAATAATATTATTTGTTACTACCTTTAAGAATTATTTCCTTAATTTCAAATCGTATTAATCAAATTTTATTTTGATCAAATCGTTTACTGAATTAAAATACAATTTACAAAATTAATCAAACTAAATTATATTTCAATTAACCGAAGAAATTAATAATATGCACGCACACACATATTTTATAAACTTATTTATTGCTCCGTACTAATTAAGTTAGTTCAGTAAATTTTAATTTTTTAAAAATCAAATTCTTCTAAAACTTTTAATCATTAACCAAACATTGCACATAATATGACAAAACAAAACTGGAAACCAAATCTAACAAAGATTTAATAGTCATGAGAAAATAAGCGGAAATAATTATTACCTATAAGCTAAACAAAGCCACAAAGGGCTATATTTGTTTAGCCGTTTAGATAGTTGGAATGCAAAGCAATTACCACTTTTGTAGGTTACGGCTCAAAATCATTTACGAATATTTATCATAATTGTAATAATATAAAAAAAAAAATACAAGATTTTAGAAATGAAGAAGATTTTCGCAGATTAAAATTTACCAATTAGTTTGAACTTTCGTTATCATGTATGCGACGATACGATTAATAAGAGTATATTTTAAAGTTTATAATTTTAATAAGAGTACATTTGATACCCTTTCCTCACCGACACATGGAGACGGATGCTTTTCCTGTCTCACCACTGTGAACTCATCCAACGTGGACTCTCTAAAAGCGGCAATAAATGGCGTACCAATCAAGTGAGAGCACGTGGATAAGTGGGAGCACCGTCAGTAGTTGAGACATTGAATGACAAATGGAATGAATAATAAATTACGGGATCGGATTTAGGATCTCTAACCTCGATCAAGTTTTATTTGTGAATTGAAGACGAATTGGATTTAAATTTTGTAACGAACAAAAATTATTTGAAATCTTGATTCAATTTTTTAGCTGGTAGAAAATAAAGTAATAAAATAATTAGTATACAAGTTTTTGAATGCAATTAGTATACAAGTTAAATAGCAAATGATTTATTTTTCACAAAATTAAATAAGATAAGATATATATCTTTTTCTTCATATTTGGAAAGAAAAAAAAAATCTCACAAGAAAATATTTTCATGTGGACCAAATTTGTAAATCTTAGATATTTAATAAGTAGTAGTAGTGAGATCAAACTAAATTGTTGGTGATAGTTTAAAAATAAATTTTTTTTAATCCTTATAATTTTACGAAATAGTTCTTTTAGTTTTATATTTATCGATTAGAGTATTCTTTTGGATTAATTTCACCAGAGGTCCCTTGTTTTTTGTAACAATTCCAAATTTAGTCTCAGACTATCGTTTTTGTCATTTAACAGTCCAGACTATTGTTTTTGAACACTTTTAGTTATTTTCATGATTTTTTATATTTTAGTAAATGCATTTTTTGTCTCTTCATATTTTTCTTTTGTTATTTTTTTTTTTATTTCAACCGGTTTAATTGGTTTAGGAGGAAATCGACAACCAAACTGGTGTTGCCGGCTTCTCCTGTGAAGGAGAAGGCTACCTCCTTCGGTTGATAAATCGGTGACCGGTGTCGCCGGCGGAGAAGTGCTAGCGACCAAATTAAAAAAAAAAAAAAAAAAACACATACGCAAGTGGGAGATGCGTTTGTGTTTGACCAATTCTGACATCAAACACATTTCCCAAACGTTTTTTTTCATATTTTTGTCCACAAAAAAGAGGAGACACATTTTGATAAACGAATGCATCTCCCTTCACATTTCAGTCTTTTTCCAGAAGTAACATGTATTTTAAAAAGATATTTTTAGACGACTACAAATCCTAAGACATGATATAAAACAAACACTACAAAGTGCTCGTAGAATCACGAACAAACATTAACGCACCTAATAGATGACCACATGGGAGAATTGAAGTAGCAAGCACGTACCGGAAAAGAACATGAAAACACCGCCCACAATCGCACATTGCTATCATCTGGGTTTGGCATTGTTTTATGGACCGTTTTCTTCTATCGTCTCGACTCTTTGTTTTGTGGCAAGCTTTAATTTAAATGCTGTCCTTATTGTACAACGTAAGACAAATGCAGGAAAGCAGATAGATTGGTGAGAGTGAAGAAGGTAACGAGAATTTGTCTTGGAATTTAATATATGTACAAGTGCACAACCATATATCATTTTCCATAAGGGTCAAATAGGCCATCGAACTGCACCCGATAAAACAATTAGGCCACTGAACTTAAAAAACCAACAATTAGGTCCCTAAACTAATCAATTTCAAACAATTTTTTCAATTTGAAGGTTTCCAACAAGTCATCCTTCTAAATTAATTATTTTTTAAAATTTAAATTTTAAAAATTAATTAGTTTTAAATTAAACTTAAAAAAAAAAAAAAAAAAAAAAAAAAAAAAAAAAAAACTGGTTCCGGCCGGAGACGGTAGTCTTCGGCTGGATTCCAGTTTTTTTTTTTTTTTTTTTTTTTTTTTTTTTTTTTTTTTAATTTAAAACTAATTAATTTTAATATTTATTTTTTTAAAGAATAATTAATTTGGGAGATGACCTGTTAACCTGTTGGAAATTTTCAAATTGGAATAATTGTTTGAAATTGATTAGTTTAGGGACCTAATTGTTGGTTTTTTTGGTTCAGTGGCCTAATTGTTTTATCATGTGCAGTTCGATGGCCTATTTGACCCTTATTCCTTCCATTATTGATTCTCCAACAAAGATACTTTGGCTTCTTACCCAGATTTCCATTTCATTCCTTTTAAACCTCACTTGGAAGATTCAGAGTAAAACAACACAATGATGGGGATGTGTAACATGCCAAAACCTATTTTCGACAATGACCCGCTATTGTACTTTTATCACATTTAGTAAAATTAAAATTCTCAATTTTTATATTATTTAGGTAAAAATTCGCAACCGCTACTCAAACCCTGTCGCTGCGGAAAGAAGCATGAAGGCTATTTAAGGCAGTGCAGATTAGAAGAGAAGCAAAGGGAATTGGGAAGTGGAATAGACATTTAATGAATGGTGAGGAGATCACATGGGTTGCTTGGTGTGGTGGAAATAAGAATGCAGCCATTATACACGAAAGGTGTGGAACCACGAGATATAAAAGAAGATGGCATGTGGGGGAATTGGGATGCCAAATTGACCCACTTGGACTCCTAATTCTTGAGAAAAGGTTACCCGCCTTTGCTCTTTGCTCTACCCTTTTAACCAATCCTATCCCAATGGGTGTTGCTATTTACACCCCCTTTGACTAAAATGAGGTATAAAGCACATTGAAAATGTAAAAAGGTAGTAAATTATAATAAATATATGGGTGGTGCAAATAGCCTAATGGGTGGTCAAAATGCTATTTGCACCACCCTATTAAATCTACATTTATGAGGTCAAAATTTAATTATTATTAAAAAAAAAAAAAAAAAACGAAGCAGCACCATAGCCTTCTCCGGTGAGAAGGCGACGGACTGCCTTCTCACCGGAGAAGGCAACTGGGCTGCCTTCTCCGGTGAGAAGGCAGCCCAGTGGGTCGCCTTCTCGCCGGAGAAGGCAGCCCACTATGTGGGTTGCCTTCTCCGGCGAGAAGGCAGCCCACTGTGTGGGTTGCCTTCTCGCCGGAGAAGACAACCCATTTGCCTTCTCCGGTGAGAAGGCAGTCCATCGCCTTCTCACCGGAGAAGGTGACGGGGTGAAGGTTTTTTTTTTTTTTTTTTTTTTTTTTTTTTTTTTTTTTTTTTTTTTTTTAAATTAAAAAAAAAAAGAAAAAATAAATAATAATTTTTGACCATATTTAATGCTGGCATTTACACCACCTATAAAGCTATTTGACCTACTAAGTAGGTGGTGCAAATAGTAAAATAGGTGGTGTAAATAGAATAACCCATCCCAATTTTACCCGTCAACGTAACCCACCCTCAATTTTAGCAGCAATTATATCGTGTACCATGGTCCTGGTCCAAAAATGACGCCAGAAACGGTTGCTTTCAGAGCACGTATTTTTTATGTTAATTACAAAAATTGTCTCACAATATTTTTTTTTAATGCCTATATTACATTGTAGTATCTGTTCAAACATACTTTTTTAAGTAAATGAAGCACAAAGAATCAACAACGTCTCCACTAAGGCTTGATCTCATAACCTTCCACATGAAAGAGGCCACTACATGTCATCTGAGCACAAGGTGCTTGGCATAATTTTGTTTTTATATTATCAAATGAAACTGTAATTGAATTGAAATGAAAATGTAGTTGTGTTGAAATGAAACTGAATAATAGTTTCACATATTTGAGTGTATATTGTCCAATGAAACTGTAGTTATATCGAAATGATACTGTAGTTGTGTTGTAATTAAATTATAGTGTATATAAAATGAAACTGAATAACAATTTCACATATTTGAGTGTATAATGCCGAATGAAACTGTAGTTATATCGAAATAAAATGGTAGTTGTGTTGAAATGAAACTGCAGTGTATATAAAATGAAACTGAATATATTACATAAACAGATTTACTTTATGCAGAACGGATGCCGTTTCTTTTTATTAAAAAAAAAAAAACCGGTATCGTTCTGAACCGCAATCCATGGTATAATTTGCCCAATTTTAGGAACTCCTCTGCTATCTTCACATAGGATTTGTTGGAGGGCCGCCGAGGCCTATTCTATGTCCCCTAAGAGCATCCTTATCCTTATTAGTGGGGAGAATGTAAGAGTGATTAGGAAAGAGAATGTGGGAGGGGAGAGAAAAAAAAAAAAAAAAACAAACAAAATTGAATTAAAAAAAAAAAAAAAAAAAGTGAAAAGGAAAGTCAGACGCGCCCAGCTTTGGCGCAGCTGTGCGCGAAACGCGCACATCATTTTTTTTTTTTCCTTTTTCTTTATATTCTGACATTATTTTTTATTTTGCGGGAGAATTCTTTTTGAAATAACTAGTATTTGCACCCGTGCATTGCACGGTATGTATTCGTTATAATATATGAATTATAATTTGCTTCATATCCGATATTGCAAATTTTAACGTTGAAAGGTTTGTATGAAAGTTTCATAATTGAATTAATTGGTCTCATTATCTTTACGTGTAGTAATTTAGCTATAGAAATTTTTGTAACGGAATATATACGTAATATGTAGATATGTAACAATTTTGTTATATTTGTGCAAGAAGTATACATAATATAACTGTTTTGAATTAGACATTGTTGAAAACCTCTTTGTAGACGACATTAGTAGTACTAACAGAAGTTTGTTCATCCTCATCTAGAGCTAAAACCTTAAGGCCATCAGGATGAGTGACTCGGGAAAAAGTCACATACAATTGACCGTGATTAAAGACTGATTTTTTCAACAATAAGCCAACGTGAGTTAGTGTTTAACCCTGACTTTTGTTGATAGTCATTGCATATGCTAGCATCAAAGGGAATTGTTTACGCTGGAACTTGAATGACAATCTCGTATCAGAAGGGGTGAGAGACATTTGTGGTATAAGAACTTTGTTTCCTTGCTGCGTTCCATTAACTATTCTTGCTTCGACAATATGATCCGCCAATCTTGTAACGATGAGGTGCGTACCGTTGCAAAGACCAAGAGAGTGGTCTATGTTTCGCAGTAACATAACAGGTACACCAACCTTTATTGTCAATGAATGATTAAGAAGTCTAGACAATCTCAATCTATTTAAAAATTCAGGAGTGTGTACTTGTGAGAGATTATCACCATCTATCTTATTCTACCTTACACAAAGGGTCACAATTTAAATACGTCTGACCTTCTGCAGTGTTCATGTCACACATATATTGATTAATTTGATAAACAACATCTAAAGTCGGTGAGAGGATCGCTCGTCCTTCTAGGTGCGACTCTTCTAGCATTCCATACTTCGCGGTTGGGAAGATGCTTTCAAATATAGTTGCAATTGGATCAGGTCCACACTTCAATATTATTTTATGCGTCCATTGTCATGCCTTCTGTAGATTAGGTAATCATCTTTATCCAGAATCGTCTGACTAACATATTTTTTGGGGAAATACTTTGAAAATTTACCATTTACCATGCATGGCGAATTCTTCCGGAGTTGTCCACACGGTCCGTGCAACATAAATTCGCTAACTGCGTCATTGTACTTATTGTCCGCATCTTGGTCTGGAATTTCAGTAGAAATCAAGGCATCAACTTCCGGTGTGGAATGTGCCCGATTCATTCTTTTGGCAAATAGCAATATGTGCGCGTGAGGGAGTCATCTTTTTTTAAATTCAATTGTGTAGATAACTGTGCAGAAAATTAAAATAAAAAAAAAGTAATTTTATACATGAAATTTAAATTTAATTAAGGCACATTAAAGTATGTATGATAATCAAATACCTCCACATATGTCGCCAAACAGCTTTTCCGTCTTGATATCTTCAATCATAGCATCAAATTTCATCTTAAACACGCGACAAACAATATTGAGTCTATCCTCTGCTTTAAGCCCACGTTGTGCAACATAGCACTCAATCTCAGTCCACTTCGGGTTGCATGTGAATGTTATGAACAGATGAGGATAACCGATGTGCCTGCATATTCCATTTCATCTTGATAGTTTTGAATCATATACCTAGCTCCGCATGTGAATGATGATGGTAGTATAATTCTTTTCACCCTGAGTTGAATGATGATGGTAGTACAATATTTTCAAGGAATTTTTCCATTTATTACGCAGAATTTGTTTTAATTATTCTCACAATTATAATGGTTTAATTATTCACAAAAGTTGTTAACTATTTTTTATTTTTAAGTACATATTGACTTTAATTTGGGGTAACAATTCATTAGATATTAGTTAATTTTCATATAAAATTTTGTTACCAATTAAGCTTTATTAATTTTTTTACGAATTAATTAATATTTTTTATTAGTTTGGGTGGAAAATTTAAAGAGGATAATTTGTATTTTATTAATAGTATAGATTGTTGTAAATAATAATTAATAAATTATTATTTTCTTATAAAATTACGCAAAATTTCAAAAGAATTTTCTGATTTATTACGCAGAATTTGTTTCCATTATTCTCACAATTATAATGGTTACTTATTCTTAGAATTTGGTAACCATTTTCCATTTTTAAGTACATATTCTGGGATGGCAACGGGGCGAGGCGGGCGGGGAGTATACTCCCCGTCCCCATCACTGCGACCCCGTTCCCATCCCCATCCCGTCCCGTCCCCGGCGGAGAATTGAAAATATTCCTCATCCCCGTCCTAGCGGAGAATTAGGCGGGGATGGGGATTCTCCATTCCCCTTCAACTCCTAGTCAAAATATTAAATAATTCAAAATTTTAATAATAAACAAATTTTAAAATAATTAAAAATATTAATTATTAATTATTTGAGCAAAAAAATATAAAATATTTAAGTATATGATAATAAGAGCGTAAGCTACATTTATTTATATATTTAATTAATTTCTATTAAACATTTGCTTACCAAAAAGGACTACATGAATATATAAATTTTATAATTAATTAAATTTTAGTCAATTAAACTTCACACGTAATAAATTTTATAAACTAATTAATAAATTACCATAATATTCTTTCCATAACTAATTAGTCACATACAAAATATTTATGAAATATATATAGACTACTTATATATACACGGATATGAATATATAATTTTTATAATTAATTAAATTTTAGTCAATTAAACTTCACACAGAATAAATTTTATAAACTAATTAATTAATTACCATAATATTTTTCCATAACTACTTAGTCACATTACAGAATATTTATGAATTATATATAGACTAATTATATATACACAGATATTACAGAAATGCCCGTAAATTTTGGGGGGGGGGGGGGGGGGGTGGGGGGGGGGGGGGGGAATTTGGCTAGGATGATTTTACTTTTAATTATATGTAGACATACTAATTAGTTATTTATTAATAACATATTTCTTTATTTCTAGTAATATATTCTGATCAATTTTAATCAAGTATTAATTAGCATTTTATTTTCCAATTGACTTAATTTTTATGTCATTTTTATTACCAGGCAATAATTCTTTTTTAATACATATTAATTAGATAATTATTAATATTTTTTATTTTTATTTTCAGTAAATTATTAATAACATATACCATTTTCCAATTTAGATATACTATTGTTAATTCGTTTCCTTTTCGACATTGTTAATTTGGAGATTTTTTTTAAAGAAATATTATACCATAATTTGTATATTTCGTGTCATTTTTAATCTCAGTCAATTATTTATTCAATTAACAGATTTCTTTTTCAATTTATATTTACTATTATTTGGGCGGAGTTGCAATTCTTTTTTTTTTTTCATTTGAGTTAATTTGGAATTATTTTTAATTTTAAATCAAGTATTAATAATAATTTCCTTTTTCAATTAGCCTAATTTTCATGCCATTTGTATTCTCAATTAAATATTTTTTTAATACATATCAATTAATTTATACTATAATTATTAATATAATTGTCATTATATATTTGAAAATTACAGATCTCGTGCCATTTTTTTAAAAGGATTCCATGTCATTTTTAATCAAGTATTAATTATCATTCCTTTTTTCAATTGACCTAATTTGCATGTCATTTTTTATTCTCAATCAATAAATTTTTTGAATACATATTAATTAGTTAATTAATAATAATAATTTTTTTAATATTTCCAATAAATTTGTAATAATATATAGTTTTTCTATTTTACATATATTTCCTTTTTGACATGGTCAATATAAGGATCCTTTTTTTTTCTTAAAATATTATACTACAATTTATACATTTCGTGCTATCTTCAATCTCAGTCAATTATTTTTCCAATTAACAAATTCTTTTTCCAGTTTACTTATACTATTGTTTGGACGGTCTGACAATTTTCTTTTTCATTTGATTTAATTTGGAATCATTTTTTAATTTTTAATCAAGTATTAATAATCATTTCATTTTTCAATTGGTATAATTTTATGTCATTTTTATTCTCAGTCAATTTTTTTAATACATATCAATTAATTTATACTATAATTATTAATATAATTTCCGATATATATTCAGAATTTATATATTTCATGCCATTTTAATCAAATATTAATTATTATTTCCTTTTTTCAATTGGTATAATTTGCATGCCATTTTATTCTCAGTCAATGATTTTTAATACATATTAATTAGTTAATTAATAATATATATATATATATATATATATATATATATATATATATATATATATATATATATTATTTCCAGTAATATATTCTGTGTCATTTTTAATCAAGTATTAATTATTATTTCCTTTTCAAATTGATATACTTTTTTCAGTAATATATTATGTGCCATTTTTAATCATGTATTATTTATCATTTCCTTTTCAAACTGATCTACTTTTCATGCCATTTTTTCTTAGTCAATGATTCTTTTTAATACATATTAATTATTTAATTATCAATAACAATTTTTTTTAATATTTCTATGTTGAAGTAATTTTATAATACTAACAACTGTTACTATAAATACGTTTCATGTGTAAATACGATATGTAACCTTTATTCATTTTAAAGTTTTGTTATGTAATAACTATATAGGAAACATTGCGATATTACAATTGAAAAAAAAAACATACTATTATTTTAATTGATTTCCAAAAATATACTATCAATTAAATAAGATTTGATATTTAAAATGAGTAATTAGCTAAAATAATAAACTTTTAATACACCGTATTAAAATAAAAAGTTATTACAAACATCTTAGTAAGCTACATTAGTAGGTAAACTACAAAAGAAAATATATATTCTCATTTATTAGTAATTTCGATTACACCAGCAAGACTAA
The DNA here is from genome assembly GCF_001879475.1 of Ipomoea nil. NCBI lineage: Eukaryota > Viridiplantae > Streptophyta > Magnoliopsida > Solanales > Convolvulaceae > Ipomoea > Ipomoea nil. The sequence goes on from NW_017617313.1 coordinate 21,935, forward strand.
TTAATCTATATATTAATTGTGCCTGTTAGGTGTTGTCACATCCTTTACTAACATCCATGTTAATTTGTCCAATGTCTAAACTCATGACTCATCTGTATAATCTTCATCATCACCACAGTAAAATTAAAAAGAATATGATAGTTATTAATCCATCCAATGTCTAAACTCATAAATACAATCTTCATCACAATAAAATTAAAAAGAATATTATGCTAAAGAAAAAGATATGATACATCTACAATTCAATTTTCAGCATGAAATATTTTCACAAAATAAAAATAAAGTAATTAATAAATATAATATACAAACAACTTGCTAAAGTGCTTACCTGAAATAGTTGCAAAATATTACATTTTTTTTTTTAAATAAAAACTACCAATAAATATATACTTTATTAAATTTATATACTACTTTTTCAATATATGCAATTGCATCATTGCATGTATATTAATAATAACTAAATATGAAACTTTTGATTTTCATTACATGATTGTATAGTAATTAACTACCAATGCAAAACAAATTTAAACCATATACATAATATACATAATATAATATATAAATAATATATATATAATATATAGTATATATATATATATAATATATTATATAATATATATATATAATATATATATTCAATTTAATGCATATTTAGAGGAAATTTAAATTCGATTAACTTCAATATTTAAAATGAGTAGCTACCATATTTAGATTTGATATTTAAAATGTGTAATTAACTAAAATAATAAACTTTTAATAGAAAGTATTAAAAAAAAAAAAATATTAAAAACACTCAGATTCTTCATTTTGCCATTTCTAGTTTTTGTATCCACCAAGTCAATATTATGTAATACAATCAAAGTTGTTCTAGGGGTTACTACCACCTCTAAATTTTTAAAAAGTCATCCTGCAAGTTTTCATTCTACAATGATTGGCGGCCATGGTTGAAACCCTTCAAGGTTGACAAAAAGAGATAGAGACAAACATCCAAACAAAAAAATAAAGTTAAAAACAAACATAAAATTAGATTCTAGGATAAAGATAAATACCTTTTTCACCTTCAAAATGGATCGAATAGCATAGCAATTCTCTATGGTACTACACAACAAAGGAATAATCCTTATTCACTGGATTGAACAATGTTATTGATACATCAACAAACTAAGCCTAAAATTATGCAGGAAAGAAAATACAATAATAATATGAATGTAAATATAAATATGAATCTTAAAAATGGTAGTGAATATAAACATACAAAAAAAAAAAATTAATACACATATATTTACGATCCACACTCTCATTGAGTTGTCATCCCCACAAACTTCAACCACCGCCCTCTAACATGAACTGCTGCAGAAATCTTCTTCCACCACCGCCATAAAAATAACTACTAATTTAATCCAAAGCAATGCCAACTTCAGATTTGCAAAAAAAAAAAAAAAAAAAAAAAAAAAAAAAAAAACAAAACAAAAAAAAAAACAAAACAAAAAAAAAACAACTTCCACACCGACAAAGTCAAGATTGCTTCCGCAGTTGATTCCGCCGAAAATGCCAAAACGTCTTGAAGGGAGAGATAAATTACTCTTTTATTACATAAAATGCACACTTTAAAGACGGAGAGATTGAATCAAAGAAAAGCCCAACGCTTTGACAAATTGACAACTAAAAAAATGCTTTTAATACTATTTTCATTTTTAGTGTATTCTTATCATGCTTCCCTTTGCATCTGTTTACATATACACAGAATCCGTCCCTCCCCACTTTATCCACTTGATGAGCAAGGAACTCTATTGCTTCCCCATCAATCTTTATAGATCTGTATCTTCTCTACAAAAAAAAAACAAAAAAAAAAAAGAATATATCAACATTTTTCTTACGAACCACTTTTCTTGTTTAAAAATCGAAAAATACAAAAACAAAAAAAAAAAAAAAAAAAACAAAAACAAAAAACAAAAAAACAAAAAAAAAAAAAACAAAAAAAAAAAACAAAACAAAACCCAATAAGAAAGAAAGAAAAAGAAACTAAGATAATGAAAACTTCACCCGTGCAAATCACGTATCAACCTCAATTGTGGAAGATCACAGGATAATTAGCAAAAGTCAATGAAATAATTAACCTTAGTTGAGATTGTGAAATTGATGAGTTGTCTATGGTCATATAAGGTGTATTTATACATAATAGATGAGATCAAAAGAGCTTAGTATTGAAATTATAAAATGGTAAGAGATATTAAGAAAGGTAAAAAGCTTCCAATTATTTACTTTCTACCCACTACTACACGCATTCCATATACATATACATTGTGTATGAGTATTGCTTTATATATAAAATATAAAATACTACACACTAATTAGCTTAATTAACAATAATAACCTTAATTACTATATATTGTATAACTACGTACATTCCTAATATATTATTACAGCATTGTTCTAATGGTTTTCCCTAATTATTTAATTAATAATATATTACTAATATAATTTTTCCTAATAAATTTGATAATAAAACTGTTATTATATTATTATTATTATTATTATTATATTATTATATCATTATTATTATTATTGTTGTTGTTGTTGTTATTATTATTATTATTTTAATTTTATTTATACTTGAACAATAATATTTTTATTATGCATGAACAATAATATTATCAATTATATTATAGAATATAATACCATATATAATATTACCAATTAATAGATTTTATTTATTCCATTTGACATTTACTTACCAAATAAGTTTTACTACAAAGTTTTGGGGGAAATTGTTAGGAGGATTTTACTTTTATATATATATAGATTTGACATTTACTTACCAAATAAGTTTTACTACAAAGTTTTTGGGGGAAAATTTGTTAGGAGGATTTTACTTTTATATATATATAGATTATGTGTTTGAAGTTAACATAATATATGCTTGTAAATAAATTGAATATACATAATACCACATTAACATATTATGTATATGTAATTAATATATATTAAGTGTCTTCAATTTATTTAGAGACATATTAACTGTCGATACATAATCTTTTAATTGTAGATACAAAATTTAAATGTCATTTTGAACCAATCACAATATAATGTGGACCTTGGTCCAAACGAAGGAGATATGAATTCTATTTAGGCGGGATACAATTTGTCATTTTTGGTTCGCTGATTTATTGTGTGACTCATAACAACAAGTGAGATATAATTTTTATTATGGTCTTGTTTTAGGGACAACAAAAAAAGTCACTATTAATGGCGTGTATTGGTTAAATCATGTCTTATTACCTGGTAAAAGACCAAAAATTCACAATGAACTAAATTAGCATAAGTTTATCATAGCTTACCAATTCAAACTAAAAAATCAATAGGTCAAATAGGTGGGATATAATTTTCGTATATGAATGCCACGAGTTAAATTATTGACAACACTCTCTTAGTCAAACATAATTACAGTCTTTTTAATGCGACTTACTCCTTTGAACGATTACACAATAGTGGAGTTTCGCCACTTCAGTTTTTTTTTTTTTTTTTTTTTTTGGGTCATATATCCTTTTATACTATGAAATCTAAAGTGTACAATTTTGTGTTGAGTTTTGAAGTTGAGCATTTTCAGTTTGTTGAAAAATTAGCTAAAAATGTCATATAAATTAGTTTTTTTAGACAAAAATTGAGTGGAGTCCACTTTCACTTTGGGTCGGTCACCGCCAATTCGAGTTCTCTTAAGTGAAATATTTAATTTGATATATTATACACTCAAAACGGATAATAGATGAATGATAAAATAATTATAGAAGTGTATCAATTTGAGTTGAAAAATATAATTTGATATTTATAAATACCATTGTCCCACATTGAAAATAGAATATGGGTCTCACTATTATATATACAATTATTATTATCTTTGAAAAATTTAAATTGTATATTATATAAATTATCTATCGCACATAGAAATGCAAATCAAATTTAAAGACAAAAACTTGTGTGAAAGTATTACCCAATTCTAAAATGATACTCGAAGTGTTTTTCATATAATTAAAACCTATTTTTAAAAAACAATATTGGTAATTAGTTTCACCATTGGACTACTGACTAATTTTGCCAACTCCATATCGAACCCATGAGAAAATGGGAAATTATAATAGTCCAAAAGTTGAAATTAGTTGCACAATGTGATCATGTAGCATTGTTGAAAAGCTCATTCAACTTTTAATTGTATCTCCTATCACTACTCTACTTGATTCAACGTAATTGAAATTTTATAGTAGACTATATCTTATACAAATGGTACCACCTAAGCACATATAAATCGCTAAATAAACATTAAAAGTGCACAAATGATAGATGAGGGTGTTCTCTCCAAGAAACTGTTCAAGGTTCCAAGACTAACCAGTTCTGAAACCAGTCTCGTATGGTGATGGATTCGCCGGACAACGGCCAACTCGGCCACCTGTTCAAGAACTCTTGAACGCACACCGAAGAAGTCGAAGTTAGCAGATACCCAGACCCAAGTTCAGATGAATAACCAGACCCCAGAGATAGTCCCTGAAACACTAGCGTCACCAGACGAAGGATTCGCGAAGGAAAGTCTGAATCAACAGCGTCTACAAGCTATAAGGCAAGTTTACACAATTTCATGCAGTACGAAAATGAATACTCTGAAGCCCAAGTGGACGAATCCTCAGACGACGAGGAACTTGAAGTGGACGATGACCGGAATGCCCCAGAATCAGATTCTCTAAGAAGGAAAAGGAAAGGCTAAGGCGGCCTTGGAAGCGCACGATGATCCTGCGTCTGCTAGGTAAGACTGTCGGCTACAATTACCTCCATCGTCGTTTACAGTCTCTTTGGAAGCCCGAAGGCCACTGGAACTCATAGATTTGGAACAAGATTACTTCTTGCCCGGTTTGAATCCCAGAGAGACTACGATGTCGCGAGGTTCGAGGGTCCTTGATGATATTCGACCACTACCTTGGTGTCCAGGAGTAGGTGCCAAACTTCCATCCTCACTCAAATACAACACAGAAAATTCTAGTTTGGATTCATCTCCCTGACCTATCGATCGAGTACTTCGATGAGAAAACCTTAAGGAAAATTGGGAATAAAATAGGCAGGACGATCAAAATTGACGTTACAATCGGACTAGCTACTCGTGGGAAATTCGCAAGAATTTGCGTAGAGGTTGATCTAACAAAGCTTCTATTAGCCAAATTCACGATCGAAGAAGATGTTCTACCTATAGAGTACGACGGCATACACTCGGTATGTCTTAGATGTGGTATCTACGGCCACAGGAAGGAGCAGTGCGGCCAAGAACCAGAATTGGATAAGCAGGCTACATGCAATCACATGGAGGTTGACGCTGGGATTGGAAAGGCAGATGATGCGGATTATGAACCAGTGGCGACCAAGCAATTACCAGTGGCCAAACCACATGCCACGGAGAAATTTGGTACCTGGATGTTAGTGAAAAGGAAGGATAGGAGGCCAAATAAGAAGGGTGAAGGAAGATGGGAATCCAGAAGCTAGCTATTGTAGAAAAAGAACGGGAACCCACCATCACCAAGGT
>NW_017617314.1:2500-5000 GCF_001879475.1 Ipomoea nil
CTCGCCGTACGCATTGGTTGTGAGTCCGTCGCGCCATCGGGTGGAGGAAGACCTCGAGGAGTGAAAGTCCTCGATCAATACAACACCATACCTCTTGCGAGGTGGGTCAGCCCCCAAGTCCGACGCTAAGACAACGCCCGTTGCGCTTGGGCAGATTCGTAGCGAGCGCACAATCATCCTTTAACGGACAGCTTACTAGACGGGTGGACACTGGTGTCGGTAACTTACAAGCCTACTGACGGTATATTGCAGATTCACGGTTGTTTTTTTGCCCAACTTGTTCCACGGCCGTTTTTTTGCATGTCCGTCTCGGTCAGATCCGGACGTGTCGTCGAACGAGTGCTGTGGAGGAAGCCCTCGAGGAATGAAAGGCCTCGAGCAATACAATATTTCTATCCTCTTGCGAGGTCGGTCAACCCCCACGCCCGACGACACGTACGCTGCACTGCGCTACGCTGGGCGGGTTCATTGCGAACGCCCGCCCTCCGCCCCTACGGCGCACCGTAATTCGTTAACGAACAGCTTACTAGACGATTGGACACGTGCCTCGGCAACTCACAACCTACTGACGGTATATTGCAGATTCACGTTTGCTCGATTGACCGAATTCACGTGCCAATGATGTTTTTTTGCATGTCCGTCTCCGTCCGGTGCGCCGCCCCGCCTTGCGACTCCGATGGGTCTATGCCGGTCCCCAATAATACGTACGAGCGGCGGGAACACTCGTACGAGGCCTACGGGACGAGGGGGGCCCGTCCCAACACGTTCCGAAAAAAGTCGACCGGCACCTCAACTACCATACCCCCCCTATAGTAGTTAAAAAAAAAAAAAACCCCAGTGACAGCAGTAGACACGGTTTGTCCCGTAAATCACACGGTCATTTCGGGTGGTTCCGTGCATTTTTTTTCAAATGTTATTGCATGGTCCTTTAGTTTAGAGCATTTTAACAATGCTTGGTAAATTTCAAAGCGTTTGGATGATTATTTCATTGAAAACGACGATGTCCAAATTTATGCCCAGCTGTCCGCAAAGTTCCTTGTCTGACTTAGCCAAGTACTTGGGATTGTTGGGAATGTGAGAGGAATATATGGCATATCGTTTGCCTCACTAATTAAATAGTACAATAAGCTCTAAAACAAATGTATATGCCATTTTGGCACGAGAACGACGTAAAACGACATAGGCCAAGGCATAACACAGAACCGTCGTAAAAGTACTGGGGTGGCAGGCGGGTAAACCTCTGTTGCGTGATATTTTCCGCATCCGTCCGCAACTGTGCGCAATTTGGGCGCCCTCGTTCCGCATAAGTCCGCAACCTCGGCACCCTCGTTCCGCATAAGTCCGCAACCTCGGCACCCCCGTTCCGCATAAGTCCGCAACTTGGGCACCCTCGTACCGCAACTTTCCGCAACCTCGGCACCCTCGTACCGCAACTTTCCGCAACCTCGGCACCCTCGTACCGCAACTTTCCGCAACCTCAGCACACCCGTACCGCAACTTTCCGCAACCTCGGCACACCCGTTCCGCATAAGTCCGCAACCTCGGCACCCCCGTACCGCAATTTTCCGCAACTTGGGCACTCTCGTACCGCATAAGTCCGCAACTTGGGCACCCTCGTACCGCAACTTTCCGCAACCTCGGCACCCCCGTACCGCAATTTTCCGCAACCTCGGCCCACCCGTACCGCAACTTTCCGCAACCTCGGCCCACCCGTACCGCAACTTTCCGCAACCTCGGCACCCCCGTACCGCAATTTTCCGCAACGTCGGCCCACCCGTACCGCAATTTTCCGCAACGTCGGCCCACCCGTACCGCAACTTTCCGCAACCTCGGCACCCCCGTACCGCAACTTTCCGCAACCTCGGCACCCCCGTACCGCAACTTTCCGCAACCTCGGCCCACCCGTACCGCAACTTTCCGCAACCTCGGCACACCCGTACCGCAACTTTCCGCAACCTCGGCACACCCGTACCGCAACTTTCCGCAACCTCGGCACCCTCGTACCGCATAAGTCCGCAACCTCGGCACCTCGTACCGCATAAGTCGCGCAACCTCGCACCCCTCGTACCCGGCATAAGTCCGGCAACCTCGGCACCCTCGTACCGCATAAAGTCCGCAACCTCGGCACCCCTCGTACCTGCCGCATAAGTCCGCAACCTCGGCACCCTCGTTCCGCATAAGTCCGCAACTTGGGCACCCTCGTACCGCAACTTTCCGCAACTTGGGCACTCTCGTACCGCAACTTTCCGCAACTTGGCACTCTCGTACCGCAACTTTCCGCAACTTGGGCACCCTCGTACCGCAACTTTCCGCAACTTGGGCACCCTCGTACCGCATAATTCCGCAACCTCGCACCCTCGTTCCGCATAAGTCCGCAACCTCGGCACCCTCGTACCGCATAATTCCGCAACCTCGGCACCCTCGTACCGCATGAGTCCGCAACTTAGGCACCAACGTTGCGCATAAAGCCCCGCAACTTAGGCACCCTCGTTCCGCATAA
>NW_017617315.1:0-12745 GCF_001879475.1 Ipomoea nil
CCCGGTTGAGAATGTAAATGTCATAGTGTTATACAAAGAAAGTACCATATAAATGAAATTGCGTTTGTAGTCCAACGGTTAGGATAATTGCCTTCCAAGCAATAGACCCGGGTTCAACTCCGGCAAACGCATTACCTTTGCATTCGTTAAGCCTCTCGAATTAGCCCTAGAGCATAATTTCGTTAAGTTTTGCTTCTCGATTTAAGCAACCCTAAGGACTAAACTCTCTTCAAATTTAATAATTTATTATATAAATTCAATTTTATATATATTTTTTAAAATAAATTTATATTCACACTTCCATTAAACAAACTTTTATATTTTACCAGTTTGTAATTTTGATATCAATTTATTCACCTCTTAATATTTTTAAAATATCTACTAAAACAAGTTGGTTCAATCGGTTGTTGAAACTTGAAATGAAAGCTTTGTATTATTTTGATTTTTGTAATTTTTATTATTTGTTTATACATTACCTCTATTATATCACTTACTTTTTCATAAATACACATGGACCCGTCAGTGTATACTTTTGTAAAAAATTTTCTGTTAATTATTTATTGTTTTTAACTTACTCATTGAATTTCATAAGAAGGTCTTTGGTTCAAACCTAAGGAAGACAAACAAGAAGAAATATTGCATTGAATCCAAGGATTGTTTAAGGATATGCGTTTAGGCGTCACCTAGAAATAGGGATTCGAAAATTACATAATTCATATTCTCAATAACATTATGACATTCCGGTTGAGAATGTAAATGTCATAGTGTTATACAAAGAAAGTACCATATAATGAAATTGCGTTTGTAGTCCAACGGTTAGGATAATTGCCTTCCAAGCAATAGACCCGGGTTCAACTCCGGCAAACGCATTACCTTTGCATTCGTTAAGCCTCTCGAATTAGCCTAGAGCATAATTTCGTTAAGTTTTGCTTCTCGATTTAAGCAACCCTAAGGACTAAACTCTCTCAAATTTAATAATTTATTATATAAATTCAATTTTATATATATTTTTTAAAATAAAATTTATATTCACACTTCCATTAAACAAACTTTTATATTTTACCAGTTTGTAATTTTGATATCAATTTATTCACCTCTTAATATTTTTAAAATATCTACTAAAACAAGTTGGTTCAATCGGTTGTTGAAACTTGAAATGAAAGCTTTGTATTATTTTGATTTTTGTAATTTTTATTATTTGTTTATACATTACCCTCTATTATATCACTTACTTTTTCATAAATACACATGGACCCCGTCAGTGTATACTTTTGTAAAAAATTTTCTGTTAATTATTTATTGTTTTTAACTTACTCATTGAATTTCATAAGAAGGTCTTTGGTTCAAACCTAAGGAAGACAAACAAGAAGAAATATTGCATTGAATCCAAGGATTGTTTAAGGATATGCGTTTAGGCCTCACCTAGAAATAGGGATTCGAAAATTACATAATTCATATTCTCAATAACATTATGACATTCCCGGTTGAGAATGTAGATGTCATAGCGTTATACAAAGAAAGTACCATATAATGAAATTGCGTTTGTAGTCCAACGGTTAGGATAATTGCCTTCCAAGCAATAGACCTGGGTTCAACTCCCGGCAAACGCATTACCTTTGCATTCGTTAAGCCTCTCGAATTACGCAAACCAAACATGCAGCCCTAGAGCTTAATTTCGTTAAGTTTCGCTTCTCGATTTAGCAACCTTATGGACTAAACTCTTTTATATTTTACCAGTTTGTATTTTTGATATCAATTTATTCACCTCTTAATATTTTTAAAATATCTACTAAAACAAGTTGTTCAATCGGTTGTTGAAACTTGAAATGAAAGTTTCGTATTATTTGATTTTTGTAATTTTTATTATTTTTTCTACATTACCCTCTATTATATCACTTACTTTTTAATAAATACACATGGACCCCGTCAGTGTATACTTTTGTAAAAAATATTCTGTTAATTATTTATTGTTTTTAACTTACTCATTGAATTTCATAAGAAGGTCTTTGGTTCAAACCTAAGGAAGACAAACAAGATGAAATATTGCATTGAATCCAAGAATTGTTTAAGGATATGCGTTTAGGCCTCACCTAGAAATAGGGATTCGAAAATTACATAATTCATATTCTCAATAACATTATGACATTTCCCGGTTGAGAATGTAGATGTCATAGGTTATACAAAGAAAGTACCATATAATGAAATTGCGTTTGTAGTCCAACGGTTAGGATAATTGCCTTCCGAGCAATAGACCTGGGTTCGACTCTGGCAAACGCATTACCTTTGCATTCGTTAAGCCTGTCGAATTAAGCAAACCAAACATGCAGCCCTTAGAGCTTAATTTCGTTAAGTTATCGCTTCTCGATTTAAGCAACCTTTATGGACTAAAACTCTTTTATATTTTACCAAGTTTGTAATTTTGATATCAATTTATTTCACCTCTTAATATTTTTAAAATATCTACTAAAACAAGTTGGTTCAATCGTTGTTGAAACTTGAATTGAAAGCTTCGTATTATTTTGATTTTTGTAATTTTTATTATTTGTTTATACATTACCCTCTATTATATCACTTACTTTTTCATAAATACACATGGACCCCCGTCAGTGTATACTTTTGTAAAAAATATTCTGTTAATTATTTATTGTTTTTAACTTACTCATTGAATTTAATAAGAAGGTCTTTGGTTCGAACCTAAGGAAGACAAACAAGATGAAATATTGCATTGAATCCAAGAATTGTTTAAGGATATGCGCTTAGGCCTCACCTAGATATAGAGATTCGAAAATTACATAATTCATATTCTCAATAACATTATGAAATTCCCGGTTGAGAATGTAAATGTCATAGCGTTATACAAAGAAAGTACCATATAATGAAATTGCGTTTGTAGTCCAACGGTTAGGATAATTGCCTTCCAAGCAATAGACCCGGGTCCAACTCCCGGCAAACGCATTACCTTTGCATTCGTTAAGCCTCTCGAATTAGCCCTAGAGCATAATTTCGTTAAGTTTTGCTTCTCGATTTAAGCAACCCTATGGACTAAACTCTTTTCAAATTTAATAATTTATTATATAAATTCCATTTTATATATATTTTTTTAAATAAAATTTATATTCACACTTCTATTAAACAAACTTTTATATTTTACCAGTTTGTAATTTTGATATCAATTTATTCACCTCTTAATATTTTTAAAATATCTACTAAAACAAGTTGGTTCAATCGGTTCTTGAAACTTGAAATGAAAGCTTCGTATTATTTTGATTTTTGTAATTTTTATTATTTGTTTATACATTACCCTCTATTATATCACTTACTTTTTCATAAATACACAATGGACCCCGTCAGTGTATACTTTTGTAAAAAATATTCTGTTAATTATTTATTGTTTTTAACTTACTCATTGAATTTCATAAGAAGGTCTTTGGTTTGAACCTAAGGAAGACAAACAAGATGAAATATTGCATTGAATCCAAGAATTGTTTAAGGATATGCGCTTAGGCCTCACCTAGATATAGAGATTCGAAAATTACATAATTCATATTCTCAATAACATTATGACATTTCCGGTTGAGAATGTAAATGTCATAGCGTTATACAAAGAAAGTACCATATAATGAAATTGCGTTTGTAGTCCAACGGTTAGGATAATTGCCTTCCAAGCAATAGACCCGGGTTCAACCCCGGCAAACGCATTACCTTTGCATTCGTTAAGCCTCTCGAATTAGCCCTAGAGCATAATTTCGTTAAGTTTTGCTTCTCGATTTAAGCAACCCTAAGGACTAAACTCTCTTCAAATTTAATAATTTATTATATAAATTCAATTTTATATATATATTTTTAAAATAAAATTTATATTCACACTTCCATTAAACAAACTTTTATATTTTACCAGTTTGTAATGTTGATATCAATTTATTCACCTCTTAATATTTTTAAAATATCTACTAAAACAAGTTGGTTCAATCGGTTGTTGAAACTTGAAATGAAAGCTTTGTATTATTTTGATTTTTGTAATTTTTATTATTTGTTTATACATTACCCTCTATTATATCACTTACTTTTCATAAATACACATGGACCCCGTCAGTGTATACTTTTGTAAAAAAATTTCTGTTAATTATTTATTGTTTTTAACTTACTCATTGAATTTCATAAGAAGGTCTTTGGTTCAAACCTAAGGAAGACAAACAAGAGAAATATTGCATTGAATCCAAGATTGTTTAAGGATATGCGTTTAGGCCTCACCTAGAAATAGGATTCGAAAATTACATAATTCATATTCTCAATAACATTATGACATTCCCGGTTGAGAATGTAAATGTCATAGCGTTATACAAAGAAAGTACCATATAATGAAATTGCGTTTGTAGTCCAACGGTTAGGATAATTGCCTTCCAAGCAATAGACCGGGTTCAACTCCGGCAAACGCATTACTTTGCATTCGTTAAGCCTCTCGAATTAGCGCAGCCTAGAGCTTAATTTCGTTAAGTTTCGCTTCTCGATTTAAGCAACCTTATGGACTAAACTCTTTATATTTTACCAATTTTATAATTTTGATATCAATTTATTCACCTCTTAATATTTTTAAAATATCTACTAAAACAAGTTGGTTCAATCGGTTGTTGAAACTTGAAATGAAAGCTTCGTATTATTTTGATTTTTGTAATTTTTATTATTTGTTTATACATTACCTCTATTATATCACTTACTTTTTCATAAATACACATGGACCCCGTCAGTGTATACTTTTGTAAAAAATATTCTGTTAATTATTTATTGTTTTTAACTTACTCATTGAATTTCATAAGAAGGTCTTTGGTTCAACCTAAGGAAGACAAACAAGATGAAATATTGCATTGAATCCAAGAATTGTTTAAGGATATGCGTTAGGCCTCACCTAGAATAGAGATTCGAAAATTACATAATTCATATTCTCAATAACATTATGACATTCCCGGTTGAGAATGTAAATGTCATAGCGTTATACAAAGAAAGTACCATATAATGAAATTGCGTTTGTAGTCCAACGGTTAGGATAATTGCCTTCCAAGCAATAGACCCGGGTTCAACTCCCGGCAAACGCATTACCTTTGCATTCGTTAAGCCTCTCGAATTAGCCCTAGAGCATAATTTCGTTAAGTTTTGCTTCTCGATTTAAGCAACCCTATGGACTAAACTCTTTTCAAATTTAATAATTTATTATATAAATTCATTTATATATATTTTTTTAAATAAAATTTATATTCACACTTCTATTAAACAAACTTTTATATTTTCAGTTTGTAATTTTGATATCAATTTATTCACCTCTTAATATTTTTAAAATATCTACTAAAACAAGTTGGTTCAATCGGTTGTTGAAACTTGAAATGAAAGCTTTCGTATTATTTTGATTTTTGTAATTTTTATTATTTGTTTATACATTACCCTCTATTATATCTTACTTTTTCATAAATACACATGGACCCCGTCAGTGTATACTTTTGTAAAAAATATTCTGTTAATTATTTATTGTTTTTAACTTACTCATTGAATTTCATAAGAAGGTCTTTGGTTTGAACCTAAGGAAGACAAACAAGATGAAATATTGCATTGAATCCAAGAATTGTTTAAGGATATGCGCTTAGGCCTCACCTAGATATAGAGATTCGAAAATTACATAATTCATATTCTCAATAACATTATGACATTCCGGTTGAGAATGTAAATGTCATAGCGTTATACAAAGAAAGTACCATATAATGAAATTGCGTTTGTAGTCCAACGGTTAGGATAATTGCCTTCCAAGCAATAGACCCGGGTTCAACCCCGGCAAACGCATTACCTTTGCATTCGTTAAGCCTCTCGAATTAGCCCTAGAGCATAATTTCGTTAAGTTTTGCTTCTCGATTTAAGCAACCCTAAGGACTAAACTCTTTCAAATTTAATAATTTATTATATAATTCAATTTTATATATATTTTTTAAAATAAAATTTATATTCACACTTCCATTAAACAAACTTTTATATTTTACAGTTTGTAATTTTGATATCAATTTATTCACCTCTTAATATTTTTAAAATATCTACTAAAACAAGTTGGTTCAATCGGTTGTTGAAACTTGAAATGAAAGCTTTGTATTATTTTGATTTTTGTAATTTTTATTATTTGTTTATACATTACCCTCTATTATATCACTTACTTTTTCATAAATACACATGGACCCCGTCAGTGTATACTTTTGTAAAAAATTTCTGTTAATTATTTATTGTTTTTAACTTACTCATTGAATTTCATAAGAAGGTCTTTGGTTCAAACCTAAGGAAGACAAACAAGAAGAAATATTGCATTGAATCCAAGATTGTTTAAGGATATGCGTTTAGGCCTCACCTAGAAATAGGGATTCGAAAATTACATAATTCATATTCTCAATAACATTATGACATTCCCGGTTGAGAATGTAAATGTCATAGCGTTATACAAAGAAAGTACCATATAATGAAATTGCGTTTGTAGTCCAACGGTTAGGATAATTGCCTTCCAAGCAATAGACCCGGGTTCAACTCCGGCAAACGCATTACCTTTGCATTCGTTAAGCCTCTCGAATTAGCCCTAGAGCATAATTTCGTTAAGTTTTGCTTCTCGATTTAAGCAACCCTAAGGACTAAACTCTTTTAAATTTAATAATTTATTATATAAATTCAATTTATATATATTTTTTTAAAATAAAATTTATATTCACACTTCCATTAAACAAACTTTTATATTTACCAGTTTGTAATTTTGATATCAATTTATTCACCTCTTAATATTTTTAAAATATCTACTAAAACAAGTTGGTTCAATCGGTTGTTGAAACTTGAAATGAAAGCTTTGTATTATTTTGATTTTTGTAATTTTTATTATTTGTTTATACATTACCCTCTATTATATCACTTACTTTTTCATAAATACACATGGACCCCGTCAGTGTATACTTTTGTAAAAAATTTTCTGTTAATTATTTATTGTTTTTAACTTACTCATTGAATTTCATAAGAAGGTCTTTGGTTCAACCTAAGGAAGACAAACAAGAAGAAATATTGCATTGAATCCAAGATTGTTTAAGGATATGCGTTTAGGCCTCACCTAGAAATAGGGATTCGAAAATTACATAATTCATATTCTCAATAACATTATGACATTCCCGGTTGAGAATGTAAATGTCATAGCGTTATACAAAGAAAGTACCATATAATGAAATTGCGTTTGTAGTCCAACGGTTAGGATAATTGCCTTCCAAGCAATAGACCTGGGTTCAACTCCCGGCAAACGCATTACCTTTGCATTCGTTAAGCCTCTCGAATTACGCAATGCAGCCCTAGAGCTTAATTTCGTTAAGTTTTGCTTCTCGATTTAAGCAACCTTATGGACTAAACTCTTTTATATTTTACCAGTTTGTAATTTTGATATCAATTTATTCACCTCTTAATATTTTTAAAATATCTACTAAAACAAGTTTGTTCAATCGGTTGTTGAAACTTGAAATGAAAGTTTCGTATTATTTGATTTTTAATTTTTATTATTTTTTTACATTACCCTCTATTATATCACTTACTTTTTAATAAATACACATGGACCCCGTCAGTGTATACTTTTGTAAAAAATATTCTGTTAATTATTTATTGTTTTTAACTTACTCATTGAATTTCATAAGAAGGTCTTTGGTTCAAACCTAAGGAAGACAAACAAGAAATATTGCATTGAATCCAAGAATTGTTTAAGGATATGCGTTTAGGCCTCACCTAGAAATAGGGATTCGAAAATTACATAATTCATATTCTCAATAACATTATGACATTCCCGGTTGAGAATGTAGATGTCATAGCGTTATAAAAAGAAAGTACCATATAATGAAATTGCGTTTGTAGTCCAACGGTTAGGATAATTGCCTTCCAGCAATAGACCTGGGTTCGACTCCGGCAAACGCATTACCTTTGCATTCGTTAAGCCTGTCGAATTAAGCAAACCAAACATGCAGCCCTAGAGCTTAATTTCGTTAAGTTTGCTTCTCGATTTAAGCAACCTTATGGACTAAACTCTTTTATATTTTACCAGTTTGTAATTTTGATATCAATTTATTCACCTCTTAATATTTTTAAAATATCTACTAAAACAAGTTGGTTCAATCGGTTGTTGAAACTTGAAATTGAAAGCTTCGTATTATTTTGATTTTTGTAATTTTTATTATTTGTTTATACATTACCCTCTATTATATCACTTACTTTTTCATAAATACACATGGACCCCGTCAGTGTATACTTTTGTAAAAAATATTCTGTTAATTATTTATTGTTTTTAACTTACTCATTGAATTTAATAAGAAGGTCTTTGGTTCGAACCTAAGGAAGACAAACAAGATGAAATATTGCATTGAATCCAAGAATTGTTTAAGGATATGCGCTTAGGCCTCACCTAGATATAGAGATTCGAAAATTACATAATTCATATTCTCAATAACATTATGAAATTCCCGGTTGAGAATGTAAATGTCATAGTTATACAAAGAAAGTACCATATAATGAAATTGCGTTTGTAGTCCAACGGTTAGGATAATTGCCTTCCAAGCAATAGACCCGGGTTCAACTCCCGGCAAACGCATTACCTTTGCATTCGTTAAGCCTCTCGAATTAGCCCTAGAGCATAATTTCGTTAAGTTTTGCTTCTCGATTTAAGCAACCCTATGGACTAAACTCTTTTCAAATTTATAATTTATTATATAAATTCCATTTATATATATTTTTAAAATAAAATTTATATTCACACTTCTTAAACAAACTTTTATATTTTACCAGTTTGTAATTTTGATATCAATTTATTCACTCTTAATATTTTTAAAATATCTACTAAAAAGTTGGTTCAATCGGTTGTTGAAACTTGAAATGAAAGCTTTGTATTATTTTGATTTTTGTAATTTTTATTATTTTTTATACATTACCCTCTATTATATCACTTACTTTTTCATAAATACATGGACCCCGTCAGTGTATACTTTTGTAAAAAATTTCTGTTAATTATTTATTGTTTTTAACTTACTCATTGAATTTCATAAGAAGGTCTTTGGTTCAAACCTAAGGAAGACAAACAAGAAGAAATATTGCATTGAATCCAAGAATTGTTTAAGGATATGCGTTTAGGCCTCACCTAGAAATAGGGATTCGAAAATTACATAATTCATATTCTCAATAACATTATGACATTCCCGGTTGAGAATGTAGATGTCATAGCGTTATACAAGAAAGTACCATATAATGAAATTGCGTTTGTAGTCCAACGGTTAGGATAATTGCCTTCCAAGCAATAGACCTGGGTTCAACTCCGGCAAACGCATTACCTTTGCATTCGTTAAGCCTCTCGAATTACGCAAACCAAACATGCAGCCCTAGCTTAATTTCGTTAAGTTTCGCTTCTCGATTTAAGCAACCTTATGGACTAAACTCTTTTATATTTTAAATTTTTAAAATATCTACTAAAACAAGTTGTTCAATCGGTTGTTGAAACTTGAAATGAAAGTTTCGTATTATTTTGATTTTTGTAATTTTTATTATTTTTTTCTACATTACCCTCTATTATATCACTTACTTTTTAATAAATACACATGACCCCGTCAGTGTATACTTTTGTAAAAAATATTCTGTTAATTATTTATTGTTTTTAACTTACTCATTGAATTTCATAGAAGGTCTTTGGTTCAAACCTAAGGAAGACAAACAAGATGAAATATTGCATTGAATCCAAGAATTGTTTAAGGATATGCGTTTAGGCCTCACCTAGAAATAGGGATTCGAAAATTACATAATTCATATTCTCAATAACATTATGACATTCCCGTTGAGAATGTAATGTCATAGCGTTATACAAAGAAAGTACCATATAATGAAATTGCGTTTGTAGTCCAACGGTTAGGATAATTGCCTTCCAAGCAATAGACCTGGGTTCAACTCCGGCAAACGCATTACCTTTGCATTCGTTAAGCCTCTCGAATTAAGCAAACCAAACATGCAGCCTTAGAGCTAATTTCGTTAAGTTTCGCTTCTCGATTTAAGCAACCTTATGGACTAAACTCTTTTATATTTTACCAATTTGTAATTTTGATATCAATTTATTCACCTCTTAATATTTTTAAAATATCTACTAAAACAAGTTGGTTCAATCGGTTGTTGAAACTTGAAATGAAAGCTTTCGTATTATTTTGATTTTTGTAATTTTTATTATTTGTTTATACATTACCCTCTATATATCACTTACTTTTTCATAAATACACATGGCCCCGTCAGTGTATACTTTTGTAAAAAATATTCTGTTAATTATTTATTGTTTTTAACTTACTCATTGAATTTCATAAGAAGGTCTTTGGTTCAACCTAAGGAAGACAAACAAGATGAAATATTGCATTGAATCCAAGAATTGTTTAAGGATATGCGCTTAGGCCTCACCTAGATATAGAGATTCGAAAATTACATAATTCATATTCTCAATAACATTATGACATTCCCGGTTGAGAATGTAAATGTCATAGCGTTATACAAAGAAAGTACCATATAATGAAATTGCGTTTGTAGTCCAACGGTTAGGATAATTGCCTTCCAAGCAATAGACCCGGGTTCAACTCCCGGCAAACGCATTACCTTTGCATTCGTTAAGCCTCTCGAATTAGCCCTAGAGCATAATTTCGTTAAGTTTTGCTTCTCGATTTAAGCAACCCTATGGACTAAACTCTTTTCAAATTTAATAATTTATTATATAAATTCCATTTATATATATTTTTTAAATAAATTTATATTCACACTTCTATTAAACAAACTTTTATATTTTACCAGTTTGTAATTTTGATATCAATTTATTCACCTCTTAATATTTTAAAATATCTACTAAAACAAGTTGGTTCAATCGGTTCTTGAAACTTGAAATGAAAGCTTCGTATTATTTTGATTTTTGTAATTTTTATTATTTGTTTATACATTACCCTCTATTATATCACTTACTTTTTCATAAATACACATGGACCCCGTCAGTGTATACTTTTGTAAAAAATATTCTGTTAATTATTTATTGTTTTTAACTTACTCATTGAATTTCATAAGAAGGTCTTTGGTTTGAACCTAAGGAAGACAAACAAGATGAAATATTGCATTGAATCCAAGAATTGTTTAAGGATATGCGCTTAGGCCTCACCTAGATATAGAGATTCGAAAATTACATAATTCATATTCTCAATAACATTATGACATTCCGGTTGAGAATGTAAATGTCATAGCGTTATACAAAGAAAGTACCATATAATGAAATTGCGTTTGTAGTCCAACGGTTAGGATAATGCCTTCCAAGCAATAGACCGGGTTCAACTCCGGCAAACGCATTACCTTTGCATTCGTTAAGCCTCTCGAATTAGCCCTAGAGCATAATTTCGTTAAGTTTTGCTTCTCGATTTAAGCAACCCTAAGGACTAAACTCTCTTCAAATTTAATAATTTATTATATAAATTCATTTATATATATATTTTTAAAATAAAATTTATATTCACACTTCCATTAAACAAACTTTTATATTTTACCAGTTTGTAATTTGATATCAATTTATTCACCTCTTAATATTTTTAAAATATCTACTAAAACAAGTTGGTTCAATCGGTTGTTGAAACTTGAAATGAAAGCTTTGTATTATTTTGATTTTTGTAATTTTTATTATTTGTTTATACATTACCCTCTATTATATCACTTACTTTTTCATAAATACACATGGACCCCGTCAGTGTATACTTTTGTAAAAAAATTTCTGTTAATTATTTATTGTTTTTAACTTACTCATTGAATTTCATAAGAAGGTCTTTGGTTCAAACCTAAGGAAGACAAACAAGAAGAAATATTGCATTGAATCCAAGGATTGTTTAAGGATATGCGTTTAGGCCTCACCTAGAAATAGGGATTCGAAAATTACATAATTCATATTCTCAATAACATTATGACATTCCCGTTTGAGAATGTAAATGTCATAGCGTTATACAAAGAAAGTACCATATAATGAAATTGCGTTGTAGTCCAACGGTTAGATAATTGCCTTCCAAGCAATAGACCCGGTTCAACTCCGGCAAACGCATTACCTTGCATTCGTTAAGCCTCTCGAATTAGCCCTAGAGCATAATTTCGTTAAGTTTTGCTTCTCGATTTAAGCAACCTAAGGACTAAACTCTCTTTAAATTTAATAATTTATTATATAAATTCAATTTTATATATATTTTTTAAAATAAAATTTATATTCACACTTCCATTAAACAAACTTTTATATTTTACCAGTTTGTAATTTTGATATCAATTTATTCACCTCTTAATATTTTTAAAATATCTACTAAAACAAGTTGGTTCAATCGTTGTTGAAACTTGAAATGAAAGCTTTGTATTATTTTGATTTTTGTAATTTTTATTATTTGTTTATACATTACCCTCTATTATATCACTTACTTTTTCATAAATACACATGGACCCCGTCAGTGTATACTTTTGTAAAAAATTTTCTGTTAATTATTTATTGTTTTTAACTTACTCATTGAATTTCATAAGAAGGTCTTTGGTTCAAACCTAAGGAAGACAAACAAGAAGAAATATTGCATTGAATCAAAGGATTGTTTAAGGATATGCGTTTAGGCCTCACCTAGAAATAGGATTCGAAAATTACATAATTCATATTCTCAATAACATTATGACATTCCCGGTTGAGAATGTA
>NW_017617318.1:0-14102 GCF_001879475.1 Ipomoea nil
GCAGCGCCGGGCGCCAGCCGCGCCCGCCCGACAAGGGCAAGCACGCGGGGACGCGCGGGGCAAAGGCCGGGCAGCGGGCCCGCGCGGACGGGCGCGAGCGGGCGCGCGCCCGGAGGGAGCCGGGGACGGAAGGCACCGCCCGAGGGGGCGGCAGGCCCAAACAACCCGACGCGGAGACAGCGCCGCGGGGGGCGACAGGGGGGGCACGACGGGGCGCGCACCCGCGCCGACGCCCCGGGCCAGGGGACGGGGGCCCGGGCCGCCGCGGAGGACGCGGCGCCAGACGACAAGGCGAACGGCGGGGCCGGCCGAGGCGAAGGCGGGGCGGGGCCCGGGGCGCGCGCCGGGACGAGGGGAAGCCGGGGAAGGGGCGGGGCCGCCGGGAGGGAGAGGCGGAAACGCAGCGGGGAAGCCCGCCGGACCGGGGGGCGCGGGCGGAGAGCCGCACGGACGCGGCGCGGCGAAGGGCGGCGCCCGCGGACGACGGGGGCACGGCGCGGAGAGAGGCACGCGGGGGACGACCACACACGCGCCGGGACGGCCGCCGCCAGGGACGCGCAGGGGAGCCAGCCGCGCCCCGAGGGAGGGAGCACGGGAGGCCACCAGCGCGCCCCAAGCGCGGCCGAGGCGAGCAGGGGGCGACGCGAGGCGGGACGCCCAGGCAGACGGGCCCGCGGCCGAACGGCGGCGCGGGCGCAACGGGCGGGCAAAGACGCGAGGGGCACGGGAGGCGGCAAGGCACACCAAGGAGCGCAGGGCGCGACGGGCGGCAGCGAGGCGAGAGCCGAGAGAGCCGGGCGAGAGGCGAGGGAAGGAAGACGCCGACGCCGCCGAGCGAGCCGCGAGAACGGGGCAAGGGCGGCCGGCCAGCGCGAGGCGGGAGGCCGGGGCGCGGGCCGCGCCGGGGGGGGGGAGCGCCCGAGACGAGGCGCCGGACGACGAGAGGGAAGAACAAACGGGGCGCCAGGCGGGCGGCGGGGACAGGGGGCGACAAGGAGCCGGCCGCAGGGGCACCGACGGAAACCGGGGGACGACGGCGCCGGCCGCGAAAGGAGAAGGGGCAGGGGACGGCGCGCGACGGCGCGGGCAGCGAACCGCCCACGGCGCCGCGAGCCGAACACGGCACCGGAGCAGGCAAGCGGAGGAGCGACGGGCGGGGGGACAAAGGGCAGGGACGGAGGCAACGCGAGCGGAGGACGCGCGCGGACGAGGAAGGCCGCGGGGAAGACCAACAAGGGCAAGGAGCGAGCCCCAGCACGAGGAAAGGGCAAAGAGGACCCGGGCCGGCGGCCAAAGGCGAGAGGCGCGGGGAAGACAGCAGGGAGCGCGCGGGCGGCCCAGAACAGCGAAGGGCAGCACAGACCGGTGAGGGCCGTCAAACGGCCGCCGGCGGGAAAGGCCGGAGGCCCGCGAAGAAGCGGGCCGCGGAGGGAGACCGCCGCAGAGCGAGGGAGCAGGCGGAGGGCGCGGGCGGGAACGGAAGGAACCAGACAAAGCGCGCCACCAACGAAGAACGGCCAGGCACCACCACCCAGAGAAGCGCGAAAAGAGCGCGCAGGCGGGTCAAGCCGGACGAGGGCTGGGACCGGGGAAGGGGCCCCGGGGGAGGCAAAGGAAGCCGCCAGGCGCCACGCCGGGGGGGGCCCGGCCGGCAAGGCCGGGAAGGGGCAGCCGGGCGACCAGACGCCCCCCGGAACCCAAAGACGGGGAGGCGCAGAAGGTGGCCGGCGGAGGCCGAAAAGCAACAGCCGCCGAGCCCGGGGCGGCAGCGGGAGGGGGGAGACGAGGACGGGAGCGGAGCGGCGGCGAGCCCCAACGGGCGGGCGGGAGGAAGGAAAACAGCCGGGGCAAAGGCGGGCGCAGGGGGGCGGCGGGCAGAAAGCCAAGAAGGGCACCGCGGACGAGGAAAGACGAAGGCCCCCGACGGCCCGGGGAAGCAGGACGCCGAGCCCGAAGGCCAACGGAAGAGGACCGAAAGCCGAGAAGGGGAGCCCAGGCGAAGGGAGACAGAGCGGAGGCGGGCGGGGAGCACGCGAAGGGCGGCAAAGGAACAGCGCCGGAGGCACGACCCGGCCAAGGAAGGCCAGGAGCGCAGCGCCGGCAGAAGGGACGAGACGACCGGGGCACACCCGGGGGGCGGACCGGCCGGCCCAGCCCAAAGGCCAACGACGAGCGGGGAACGGCAACAACGGAAAGAGACGCGAGGGGAGCGGGAAGGACCGCGGCGGCGGGCACCAGACGGGCCCGCCAAGGGAGCCGCGGGAAGGGAGGGAGAGGGGACGCAGGCCAAGTGACCAGACGCGAGCGAGCCCGGGAGGGGGAGGAGGGGCACGACCGCCCCGGGGCAGGAGGGGGAAGGGGCGCGCCGGCGGCCGGCCGGGGAGGGGGGAGCCGGGGCGCAGGCGCCCGCGCCGGAAGCGAACCCGAAGGCGCCGGCACCCGGCACCACCAGGGGAGGCCACGAGCCGACCAGCGAAAGGGGAGAGGGCAGAAAGGGGAAGGAGGCGGCGCCGGCGCGAAGGCCGGGCGAGCCGGCGAGGGAGCAGGAAGCAGCGCAGCAACGGGCAGAGCCCGCGGCGACCGGGGAGCGAAGAAAGGCAGCCCGGCCAGAAGGCGGGGGGGGGGCACGGAGGAGCGCGAGAAGGACGACGGGGAGCCGAGGAGGAGGGACCAGCAAACAAACGAGAACGGAGGGAAGGAGCCAGGCGCAGGGGCACAGGCGGAAGGAGGGCAGACGGACACAGGCAGGGCGGAAGCGGGGAGACAAGCAGAGGACGACGGGCAGGAGCAACCAGGGAGCAGGCCGCGACGACGGCGCGGCCGCACGAGACCGACGGGACGCCCCCGGCGCCCGCGCGCGCCGAGGAACGAGGGAGGGGCGACGAGAACGACCGCGGGCGAGCGCGAGGCGACAGGGGGAGGCGGACAAAACGCGGCGGGACGGGCAGAGGGGAGCGCGACGCCCCGGGCCCGCAAGGGGGACCGAAGCCGAGAGCGCGGACAGGCGCCCGCGGGCCAAGGCCGCCGCGACGAGGCGCGACGACCGGGGAACGGGGCGAGGCCGGCGCCGGGCGGCCCGCGCAAAAGCCACGCGGGGGGCGAAGACGAGCGCGCAACGAAAGGCAAAGACGGGAAGCCGGCAGGGCCGGGCGAGGGAGGCAACACAGGAAACCGGCGGGCGACCAAGGCCGGGCGCCCGGGGGGCGGCGGGAGGAAGAGGCGGGCGGGGCAGGACGGCGCGGCGCGAGCAGGGAGCCAACCGGACCGCACACGCCGAGAACCACGCACGCACCGGCGCGCGGCGCAAAAAACGCCCCAAGCGCGGAGCCGAGGAGCGAGAGGAACCCGGCCCGGACGAAGCCGGGCACGAGGCCCCACCGAGGCGGGCCGGCACGGCAGGAACGCCCCGCGGCGAGAGGGACGAAAGGGAACCCGGGAAGGCCCAGCGCGCCGCGCACAGGGGGGGGAGGCCGGCGCGCCAGCGGGGGAGGGGGAGGAAGCCCGCGAGGAGGGGAAGCCCGCGAGCAAGGCAAGACCAGACCGCGGGCGAGGGGGGGCAGCCCCCACGGCCGGCCGGAGCACAAGCAGCCGCGAACGAACAGCGGACGAGACGGGGGGAAACGGGGCGCGGGAACGCACAACCGACGACGGGAGGGGGCAGAGGCACGGGGGCGCGAGGGACCGACAACCCCGCGCCAACGACGGGGGGGCAGGGCCGGCGCCCGCAGGGCCCCGCGGCGAGAGGGACGAAAGGGAACGACCGAAGGGCCAGCGCGCCGGACGCAGGGGGGGGGAGGCCGGCGCGCCAGCGGGGGGAGGAAGACCGCGAGGAGGGAAAGGCCGCGAGCAAGACAACACCAGACCGCGGGCGAGGGGGGGCAGCCCCCAAGGCCGACGCGAAGACAACGCCCGGGGCGCGGGGGCAGAGGCGGAGCGAGCGCACAAGCAGCCGGGAACGGACAGCGGACGAGACGGGGGGACACGGGGGCGGGAACGGACAAGCCGACGGACGGGAGAGGGCAGAGGCACGGGGGGGGGGGCCCAACGGGGGCCACGGCCGGGGGGGGCAGGGCCGGCGCGGGCAGAGCCGGACGGGGCGGCGAACGAGGGCGGGGGAGGAAGCCCGCGAGGAAGGAAAGGCCGCGAGCAAGACAAGAGGGCGAGCCGCGGGCGAGGGCGGGCAACCCCCACGCCCGACGACACGGACGCGGCACGGCGCGACGCGGGGCGGGGGCAGGGCGAACGCCCGCCCGCCGCCCCGACGGCGCACCGGAAGGCGGGAACGAACAGCGGACGAGACGAGGGGACACGGGCCGCGGCAACGCACAACCGACGGACGGGAGAGGGCAGAGGCACGGGGGCGCGAGGGACCGAAGGCACGGGCCAAGGAGGGGGGGGCAGGGCCGGCGCCGGCCGGGGCGCCGCCCCGCCGGGCGACGCCGAGGGGGCGAGGCCGGGCCCCAAGAAGACGGACGAGCGGCGGGAACACGCGGACGAGGCCGACGGGACGAGGGGGGCCCGGCCCAACACGGGCCGAAAAAAGGCGACCGGCACCGCAACGACCAGACCCCCCCGAGAGGAGGGAAAAAAAAAAAAACCCCAGGGACAGCAGGAGACACGGGGGGGCCCGGAAAGCACACGGGCAGGGCGGGGGGGGCCGGGCAGGGGGGGCAAAGGGGAGGGCAGGGGCCGGGAGGGGAGAGCAGGGGAACAAGGCGGGGGAAAGGGCAAAGCGGGGGGAGGAGGAGGGCAGGGAAAACGACGAGGGCCAAAGGGAGGCCCAGCGGGCCGCAAAGGGCCGGGGCGGACGGAGCCAAGGACGGGGGAGGGGGGGAAGGGGAGAGGAAGAGAGGGCAGAGCGGGGCCGCACGAAGGAAAGAGGACAAGAAGCGCGAAAACAAAGGGAGAGGCCAGGGGGGCACGAGAACGACGGAAAACGACAGAGGCCAAGGCAGAACACAGAACCGGCGGAAAAGGACGGGGGGGCAGGCGGGGAAACCGCGGGGGCGGGAGAGGGGCCGCAGCCGGCCGCAACGGGGCGCAAGGGGGGCGCCCGCGGGCCGCAGAAGGCCGCAACCGCGGCACCCGCGGGCCGCAGAAGGCCGCAACCGCGGCACCCCCGGGCCGCAGAAGGCCGCAACGGGGGCACCCGCGGACCGCAACGGGCCGCAACCGCGGCACCCGCGGACCGCAACGGGCCGCAACCGCGGCACCCGCGGACCGCAACGGGCCGCAACCGCAGCACACCCGGACCGCAACGGGCCGCAACCGCGGCACACCCGGGCCGCAGAAGGCCGCAACCGCGGCACCCCCGGACCGCAAGGGGCCGCAACGGGGGCACGCGCGGACCGCAGAAGGCCGCAACGGGGCACCCGCGGACCGCAACGGGCCGCAACCGCGGCACCCCCGGACCGCAAGGGGCCGCAACCGCGGCCCACCCGGACCGCAACGGGCCGCAACCGCGGCCCACCCGGACCGCAACGGGCCGCAACCGCGGCACCCCCGGACCGCAAGGGGCCGCAACGGCGGCCCACCCGGACCGCAACGGGGCCGCAACGGCGGCCCACCCGGACCGCAACGGGCCGCAACCGCGGCACCCCCGGACCGCAACGGGCCGCAACCGCGGCACCCCCGGACCGCAACGGGCCGCAACCGCGGCCCACCCGGACCGCAACGGGCCGCAACCGCGGCACACCCGACCCCGCCCCCACCGCGGCACACCCGGACCGCAACGGGCCGCAACCGCGGCACACCCGGACCGCAACGGGCCGCAACCGCGGCACCCGCGGACCGCAGAAGGCCGCAACCGCGGCACCCGCGGACCGCAGAAGGCCGCAACCGCGGCACCCGCGGACCGCAGAAGGCCGCAACCGCGGCACCCGCGGACCGCAGAAGGCCGCAACCGCGGCACCCGCGGGACCGCAGAAGGCCGCAACCCGCGGCCACCCGCCGGGCCGCAGAAGGCCGCAACGGGGCACCCGCGGACCGCAACGGGCCGCAACGGGGGCACGCGCGGACCGCAACGGGCCGCAACGGGCGGCAACGCGCGCACCGCGACCGCAACGGGCCGCAACGGGGGCACCCGCGGACCGCAACGGGCCGCAACGGGGGCACCCGCGGACCGCAACGGCCGCAACGGGGGCACCCGCGGACCGCAGAAGGCCGCAACCGCGGCACCCGCGGGCCGCAGAAGGCCGCAACCGCGGCACCCGCACCCGCGGACCGCAGAAGGCCGCAAACCGCGGACCGGAGCCCGCAACGCGGCACCCGGCGAGGAGGCCGCCAACGGAGGCCACCAACGGGGCCGCAGAAGCCCGCAACGGAGGCCACCCGCGGGCCGCAGAAGGCCGCCGCAACGGAGGCACCCGCGGACCCCAGAAGGCCGCAACGGGGGCACACGCGGGCCGCAGGAGCCCGCAACGGAGGCACACGCGGGCCGCACAAGGCCGGCACGGAGGCACACGCGGGCCGCAGGAGGCCGCAACGGAGGCACGCGCGGACCCCAGAAGGCCGCAACGGGGGCACACGCGGGCCGCCAGGAGCCCGCAACGGAGGCACACGCGGGCCGCACAAGGCCGGCACGGAGGCCACACGCGGGCCGCAGGAGGCCGCAACGGAGGCACACGCGGGCCGCAGAGGCCCGCAACGGAGGCACACGCGGGCCGCAGGAGGCCGCAACGGAGGCACGCGACGGCGGCACACGCGGGCCGCACAAGGCCGCAACGGCGGCACACGCGGGCCGCAACGGGCCGCGACGGAGGCACACGCGGGCCGCAACGGGCCGCAACGGAGGCGCACGCGGGCCGCAGGAGGCCGCAACGGAGGCACACGCGGGCCGCAGAGGCCCGCAACGGAGGCACACGCGGGCCGCAGAGGCCCGCAACGGAGGCACGCGCGGGCCGCACAAGGCCGCAACGGAGGCACGCGCGGGCCGCACAAGGCCGCAACGGAGGCACGCGCGGGCCGCACAAGGCCGAGACGGAGGCACACGCGGGCCGCACAAGGCCGCGACGGAGGCACACGCGGGCCGCAGGAGGCCGCAACGGAGGCACACGCGGGCCGCAGGAGGCCGCAACGGAGGCACACGCGGGCCGCAGAGGCCCGCAACGGAGGCACACGCGGGCCGCACAAGGCCGGCACGGAGGCACGCGCGGGCCGCACAAGGCCGGCACGGAGGCACACGCGGGCCGCAGGAGGCCGCAACGGAGGCACGCGCGGGCCGCAGAGGCCCGCAACGGAGGCACACGCGGGCCGCACAAAGGCCGCAAAGCCCGCAACGGAGGCACCAGCGGGCCGCAGGAGGCCGCAACGGAGGCACCAGCCGGGCCGCAACAGGCCGCACGGAGGCACCAGCGGGCCGCAGGAGGCCGCAACGGAGGCACGAACGGGGCGCAGAAGGCAGCAACGGAGGCACACGCGGGCCCCAGAAGCCCGCAACGGAGGCACCAGCGGGCCGCACAAGGCCGCAACGGAGGCACGCGCGGGCCGCACAAGGCCGCAACGGAGGCACGCGCGGGCCGCACAAGGCCGCGACGGAGGCACACGCGGGCCGCAGAAGGCCGCAACGGAGGCACACGCGGGCCGCACAAGGCCGCAACGGAGGCACACGCGGGCCGCAGAAGGCCGCAACGGAGGCACACGCGGGCCGCAGAGGCCCGCAACGGAGGCACCAGCGGGCCGCAGAAGGCCGCAACGGAGGCACACGCGGGCCGCACAAGGCCGCAAAGCCCGCAACGGAGGCACCAGCGGGCCGCAGGA
Source organism: Ipomoea nil (assembly GCF_001879475.1). Classification (NCBI taxonomy): domain Eukaryota; kingdom Viridiplantae; phylum Streptophyta; class Magnoliopsida; order Solanales; family Convolvulaceae; genus Ipomoea; species Ipomoea nil. The sequence goes on from NW_017617318.1 coordinate 7,759, forward strand.
GGCCGCAACGGAGGCACCACCCGGGCCGCAACAGGCCGCACGGAGGCACCAGCGGGCCGCAGAAGGCCGCAACGGGGGCACACGCGGGCCGCAGGAGGCCGCAAGGGAGGCACCAGCCGGGCCGCAACAGGCCGCACGGAGGCACCAGCGGGCCGCAGGAGGCCGCAACGGAGGCACGAACGGGGCGCAGAAGGCAGCAACGGAGGCACCGCCGGCCGCACGGAGCCACGGAGGACGGAACGCGGGCCGCACGGAGGGACCAGCGGGCCACAGCCGGCCGCAACGGAGGCACCAACGAAGGGCGAGGGAAACGGGGCGAAGGCCGGGGCCACGAAACACGGGGACACAGAACGGGAAACGGGGGAAGACGGGGACACGGAGCCAGGGGGGCAAGCCGGGGGGCGGGAGGGAGCGCGGAACCACGGAGACAGCCGAACCAGGCGGGGAAGGGGAACCGCGCGCGGAAGAGGGGGGAGGGAAGGGGAGGGCAGAGGGAGGGAGGAAAGGCGGGGGGGAGAGGGGGGGGGAGGGACGAAGCGGAGCGACAAAGGGCGGAAGCGCAGAGGAGCGGGGCAGCAAGGCCACGCGACCCCGGACAAGACCCCGGCGCGGAGGGAAGGCGGCGGCAAAGGAGGCAGCGCGCCGCGCGAGCGGAAGGGGAAGGCAAGGCGGCCACCGGGACCCGGCCGCCACGACGGCGGAGCCAACGACACGGGCCCGGGGGGGCCAAAGGGCCCCGACGGCGGGGCGGCAAACGGGCGACGAGCGCAGGCGGCGGGCGAGCCCGGAGGCGGACGGAGAGGCGGGCAGGCAGAAGCCAACGCACGGGAGCGGCGCGCCACGGGCGGGGCAACCAAGCGCGAGGACCAAGGGGGCGAAGCAACGGGGCCGCGCGGACGAGGGGGAAGGACGAGGGCGACACGGGCAGCAGGAGGGGAAAACGAACCGGGCGCACGACGGGCGAAACCCAGCGCACGGGCCCGAGGGGGGGGGGAACAAGCCAACACGGGGGGAAGGCGGCGGCACAAGGAGAGGAAGAGCCGACAGCGAAGGAGCAAAAAGCAACGGCGCGAGGAACGCGGGGCGGCCACAAGCCAGGGAGCCCGGGGGGAACGGGGCGGACACCGCGAGCGGCGAAGGCCGAAGGGCGAAAGGAGCGGGAGGCCACGCGGGCACGGGGCGGAGGCGGACGGGAAAGCAGAAGCAAACGAGCGGGGACCCGGCGGGGCCACACGAGAGGGCGGGGCGCGGGGAGCGCAGCGGAGGACACCGGCGGGAGCGGGGAACAGAGGGGCCGCCCCAGCCAAACGCCCCACCGGACAAGGGCGGCCGCCCGGAGCGGCCCGCAAGCGAGCCGGGGGGCCAAAAAGAGGGGCAAGGCCCCGCCGCCGAGGCACGGAAGAAGGAAAAGAACGGGAAAAGGAGGGGGAGGGCACGGGCGCCGGGCGGCGCCCACGGAGCCGACACCGCGCAAGGCAGGCACAAAGGCGGACGAGAGGCAAGCGCAACAGGGGCGGCGGGCCCCGCGGAGGCGGCCAAGCCCGGGCCCGGGGCGGGGGGGGCGCGGGAGAGGAGACAGGGACAGGGGGAAGCGCGGGAAGCCAGGCAGGCGCGGCACGAAGGAGAGGACGAGGCAGGGGGCGACCGGAAGAGAGGCAGAGGGACGCCCGCCGGGGACCCGCGCGGGGGGGAAGGGCGGCACGGGGACAGGCAGAGCACGGGGCAGAAAGCACAGGGCGGGAGCAGCCGCAGGGACCAGCGCAAGGCGGGGGGGGAAGGAAACAGGCGGAGGCCCCGGGGCCGGACCAGGGCGGAGGGGGCGGGGCGACGCCCGGGGAAGGCCCCCGAAAGAGCCGGGCCCAGGCCGGCCCCCGGCCGGCACGCGGCGACCCGCGCGCGCCGCGGGAGCAGCGCGAGCAGGCCGCCGAACAGCCGACGGGGGCGGGACGGGGACCCCCGGGCCCAGCCCGCAGAGCCAAGCCGGGGCCCGAAGGGACGGAGCCAGGGGGCCGACGGCCCGGGCCGACAGGGGGCCAGGGGCCAGAGGCGGGGCACCGGGGAGACCGGAGGCGGGGAGGAGGACGACCGGGCGGGGACGGCACGCGGGCCGCCGGAGGGGCAAGGGCCGCCGGGGGCGCACCGGACACCACGCGACGGGCGGGGCGCGGCCAGCCGCGGGACCCGACCGCCGGCGGAGCCGGGGCCAGGGGGGGCAGGCGGGGAAACAGAAAAGAGAACGCGGCCCGAGGCCCCCGCCGACGGCGCCGGAAGCCCGAACGGGGCCGGCAACCGCCACGGCCCGGGGCAGGAAGGGGAACCCGAGGCCCGGGCGGCGCACGCGCAAAACGCGCGGGCGGGCGGGCGGCCCCCGACCCGGAGGAGCGACGAACCCAGGGGCAAGGGCCGGGCACAGGGAACCGGGCCCCGCGGCGGCCGGCAAAGGGCGCAGGGGAAGAGGGGCGACGACCACCAAGAGCGGCACCGACGGCCGCGCCGCCCGGGCGCGCGCCCAAGGGGGGCAGCGACCGCCGCGCCCGCCGACGCAGCGGGGCCGAGCGCGGGCCCCGACGGCCGGGGAGAGGGCGCGCGCGGAAGCGCCAGCCAGGGGCGGGGCGAGGGGAGGCGGCAGGGGAGGGGGGACACACGCCGGAGCGGAGGGCGACGGCCAGGACCACCGGCCGGCGGGCGGAAGCGACCAACACCCGGGGGGGAGCGAGGGGAGCGCGCAGGGGGGCACCGGAACCCGGCGGCCGGGGCAGCCCGCAGCGCCAGGGCGGCGGACCAAAAAGGGCCCACGGGGAGCGGGGGAGGCCGGGGCGCGGCGCAACGAAGCAGCCGCGCCGGCCGACCGAGGGAAAGGGGGAGAAGAGGGCGAGGGCGGGACGCCCCCGAGGCCGCGAAGCAGGGGCGGGACCCGAGAGAACGCGCGCGCCAGCGCCAGCGAGCCGGAGGGAAACGGCGGAGGGAACCAGCGACGAGACGGGGCGAGGAGGCGGGCGCCCCGAGACCCAAGGCAGACGAACGAGGGGCACGGCAGGAGCGCGGCGGGCCGCCACCAGAGGGGCCGCGGGCGGCGCCCCGCGCAGGCAGAGGGCACCAGCGGGCGGGGCCCGACAGGGAGGCGCGCACGCGAACCCGGCGCAGAAGAGCAAGGGCGGGCGGCGGGGCACCCCCGGGAGGGGAGCCCGCCAAGCAGCGGCCGGGCGCCGGACGGGGGGACGCGCCCGGGGACGCGCACACAGGGCAGACGCCGGGGGCCGGGGGGCAAGACGGGGCGAAGGGAGAGCCCACAGGCCAGCGACCGGAGCGCGCAGGGGCCGAGGCACGCCAGGGGCGCGCGCGGCGGCCCACGAGCCAAGAGACGACGGGCCGCGGGCGGAGCAAAGGCCCGGGCGGGGGCCGCCCCCCGAAGCCGCGCGGGGCCGCGCCCCGAGGAGAGCGGCGGACCGGCGCGCACCGGGCCACAGACGACCGGGGCGCAGCGCCGGGCGCCAGCCGCGGCCCGCCCGACAAGGGCAAGCACGCGGGGACGCGCGGGGCAAAGGCCGGGGCAGCGGGCCCGCGCGGGACGGGGGCGCGAGCGGGCGCGCGCCCGGAGGGAGCCGGGGACGGAAGGCACCGCCCGAGGGGGGCGGCAGGCCCAAACAACCCGACGCGGAGACAGCGCCGCGGGGGGCGACAGGGGCCGGGCACGACGGGGCGCGCACCCGCGCCGGACGCCCCGGGCCAGGGGACGGGGGCCCGGGCCGCCGCGGAGGACGCGGCGCCAGACGACAAGGCGAACGGCGGGGCCGGCCGAGGCGAAGGCGGGGCGGGGCCCGGGGCGCGCGCCGGACGAGGGGAAGCCGGGGAAGGGGCGGGCCGCCGCGGAGGGAGAGGCGGAAACGCAGCGGGGAAGCCCGCCGGACCGGGGGGCGCGGGCGGAGAGCCGCACGGACGCGGCGCGGCGAAGGGCGGGCGCCGCGGACGACGGGGGGCACGGCGCGGAGAGAGGCACGCGGGGGACGACCACCACGCGCCGGGACGGCCGCCGCCAGGGACGCGCAGGGGAGCCAGCCGCGCCCCGAGGGAGGGGAGCACGGGAGGCCACCAGCCGCGCCCCAAGCGCGGCCGAGGGGCCGAGCAGAGGGGGGCGACGCGAGGCGGGACGCCCAGGCAGACGGGCCCGCGGCCGAACGGCGGCGGGCGCAACGGGCGGGCAAAGACGCGAGGGGCACGGGAGGCGGCAAGGCACACCAAGGAGCGCAGGGCGCGACGGGCGGCAGCGAGGCGAGAGCCGAGAGAGCCGGGGCCGAGAGGCGGAGGGGGGAAGGAAGACGCCGACGCCGCCCGAGCGAGCCGCGAGAACGGGGCAAGGGCGGCCGGCCAGCGCGAGGCGGAGGCCGGGGCGCGGGCCGCGCCGGGGGGGGGGGAGCGCCCGAGACGAGGCGCCGGACGACGAGAGGGAAGAACAAACGGGGGCGCCAGGCGGGCGGCGGGGACAGGGGGCGACAAGGAGCCGGCCGCAGGGGCACCGACGGAAACCGGGGGACGACGGCGCCGGCCGCGAAAGGAGAAGGGGCAGGGGACGGCGCGCGACGGCGCGGGCCAGCGAACCGCCCACGGCGCCGCGAGCCGAACACGGCACCGGAGCAGGCAAGCGGGAGGAGCGACGGGCGGGGGGGACAAAGGGCAGGGACGGAGGCAACGCGAGCGGAGGACGCGCGCGGACGAGGAAGCCGCGGGGAAGACCAACAAGGGCAAGGAGCGAGCCCCAGCACGAGGAAAGGGCAAAGAGGACCCGGGCCGGGCGGCCAAGGCGAGAGGCGCGGGGAAGACAGCAGGGGAGCGCGCGGGGCGGCCCAGAACAGCGAAGGGCAGCACAGACCGGGGAGGGCCGCAAACGGCCGCGGCGGGAAAGGCCGGAGGCCGCGAAGAAGCGGGCCGCGGAGGGAGACCGCCGCAGAGCGAGGGAGCAGGCGGAGGGCGCGGGCGGGAACGGAAGGAACCAGACAAAGCGCGCCACCAACGAAGAACGGCCAGGCACCACCACCCAGAGAAGCGCGAAAGAGCGCGCAGGCGGGCAAGCCGGACGAGGGCGGGACCGGGGAAGGGCCCCGGGGGGAGGCAAAGGAAGCCGCAGGCGCCACGCCGGGGGGGCCCGGCCGGCAAGGCCGGGAAGGGGCAGCCGGGCGACCAGACGCCCCCCGGAACCCAAAGACGGGAGGCGCAGAAGGGGCCGGCGGAGGCCGAAAAGCAACAGCCGCCGAGCCCGGGGCGGCAGCGGGGAGGGGGGAGACGAGGACGGGAGCGGAGCGGCGGCGAGCCCCCAACGGTGCGGGCGGAGGAAGGAAAACAGCCGGGGCAAAGGCGGGCGCAGTGGGGGCGGCGGGCAGAAAGCCAAGAAGGCACCGCTGGACGAGGAAAGACGAAGGCCCCCGACGGGCCCGGGGAAGCAGGACGCCGAGCCCGAAGGCCAACGGAAGAGGACCGAAAGCCGAGAAGGGGAGCCCAGGCGAAGGGAGACAGAGCGTAGGCGGGCGGGGAGCACGCGAAGGCGTCAAAGGAACAGCGCCGGAGGCACGACCCGGCCAAGGAAGGCCAGGAGCGCAGCGCCGGCAGAAGGGACGAGACGACCGGGGCACACCCGGGGGGCGGACCGGCCGGCCCAGCCCAAAGGCCAACGACGAGCGGGGGAACGGCAACAACGGAAAGAGACGCGAGGGGAGCGGGAAGGACCGCGGCGGCGGGCACCAGACGGGCCCGCCAAGGGAGCCGCGGGAAGGGAGGGAGAGGGGACGCAGGCCAAGGACCAGACGCGAGCGAGCCCGAGGGGAGGGAGGGGCACGACCGCCCCGGGGCAGGAGGGGGAAGGGCGCGCCGGCGGCCGGCCGGGGAGGGGGAGCCGGGGCGCAGGCGCCCGCGCCGGAAGCGAACCCGAAGGCGCCGGCACCCGGCACCACCAGGGGAGGCCACGAGCCGACCAGCGAAAGGGGAGAGGGCAGAAAGGGGAAGGAGGCGGCGCCGGCGCGAAGGCCGGGCGAGCCGGCGAGGGAGCAGGAAGCAGCGCAGCAACGGGCAAAGCCCGCGGCGACCGGGGAGCGAAGAAAGGCAGCCCGGCCAGAAGGCGGGGGGGGGGCACGGAGGAGCGCGAGAAGGACGACGGGGAGCCGAGGAGGAGGGACCAGCAAACAAACGAGAACGGAGGGAAGGAGCCAGGCGCAGGGGCACAGGCGGAAGGAGGGCAGACGGACACAGGCAGGGCGGAAGCGGGGAGACAAGCAGAGGACGACGGGCAGGAGCAACCAGGGAGCAGGCCGCGACGACGGCGCGGCGCACGAGACCGACGGGACGCCCCCGGCGCC
>NW_017617319.1:0-11294 GCF_001879475.1 Ipomoea nil
TCTCTCTTCCTCATAAAATATATTGATTTCTACTTTTCCCATTCGTACAATAATTCTCGATAAATTCTATTCTAATATTATAAAAAGAGTAATACAATTCCTAATCTAATCTATACTATATATAATAAAAAAATCCTAAAATTTTAACTTCCCGCCCAATTCCTAAAAAATCTCTCTTCCTCATAAAATATATTGATTTCTACTTTTCCCATTCGTACAATAATTCGGCGATAAAATTCTATTCAAATTATAAAATTGTGTAATACAATTCCTATTCTAATCTATACTATATATAATAACAAAATCCTAAAATTTTAACATTCCCCAATTCCTAAAAACTCTCTCTTCCTCAAAAAATATATTGATTTCTACTTTTCCCATTCCTACAATAATTCTGCGATGAAATTCTATTCTAATATTATAAAATAGAGTAATACAATTCCTAATCTAATCTATACTATATATAATAACAAAATCTAAAATTTTAACTTTCCGCCCAATTCCTAAAAAATCTCTCTTCCTCATAAAATATATTGATTTCTACTTTTCCCATTCGTACAATAATTCGGCGATAAAATTCTATTCAAATATTATAAAATTGTGTAATACAATTCTATTCTAATCTATACTATATAATAACAAAATCCTAAAATTTTAACTTCCGCCCAATTCCTAAAAACTCTCTCTTCCTCAAAAAATATATTGATTTCTACTTTTCCCATTCGTACAATAATTCTGCGATGAAATTCTATTCTAATATTATAAAATAGAGTAATAAAATTTCTATTGTAATCTATACTATATATAAAAGCAAAATTCTAAAATTTTAACTTTCCGCCCAATTCCTAAAAAATCTCTCTTCCTCATAAAATATATTGTTTTCTACTTTCCCATTCGTACAATAATTCGGCGATAAAATTCTATTCAAATATTATAAAATTGTGTAATACAATTCCTATTCTAATCTATACTATATATAATAACAAAATCCTAAAATTTGAACTTCCCGCCCATTTTCTAAAAAATCTCTCTTCTTTATAAAATATACAGATTTCTACTTTCCCATTCGTACAATAATTTTGCGGTAAAGTTCTATTCTATTATTATTAAATAATGTAATACAATTTTAATTCTAATCTATACTATATATAATAACAAAATCCTAAAATTTTAACTTCCCGCCCAATTCCTAAAAAATCTCTCTTCCTCATAAAATATATTGATTTCTACATTCCCATTCGTACAATAATTCTGCGATAAAATTCTATTCTAATATTATAAAATAGTGTAATACAATTCCTATTCTAATCTATACTATATATATAACAAAATCCTAAAATTTTAACTTCCGCCCAATTCCAAAAAAATCTCTCTTCCTCCTAAAAATATTGATTTCTACTTTCCCATTCGTACAATAATTCTGCGATGAAATTCTAATCTAATATTATAAAAATAGAGTAATACAAATCCTATTCTAATCTATACTATATAATAACAAAATCCTAAAATTTTAACTTCCGCCCAATTCCTAAAAAATCTCTCTTCCCATAAAATATATTGATTTCTACTTTTCCCATTCGTACAATAATTCTGCGATAAAATTCTATTATAATATAAAATAGTGTAATACAATTCCTATTCAAATCTATCTATACTATATATAATAACAAAATCCTAAAATTTTATTTCCGCCAATTCCTAAAAAATCTCTCTTCCTCAAAATATATTGATTTCTACTTTCCCATTCGTACAATAATTCTGCGATAAAATTCTATTCTAATATTATAAAATAGTGTAATACAATTCTTATTCTAATCTATACTATATATAATAACAAAATCCTAAAATTTTAACTTCCCGCCCATTCCTAAAAATCTCTTTTCCTCATAAAATATATTGATTTCTACTTTCCCATTCGTACAATAATTCTGCAATAAAATTCTATTCTAATCTTATAAAATAGTGTAATACAATTTATTCTAACATATACTATATAAAAACAAAATCCTAAATTTTTAACTTCCCGCCCAATTCCTAAAAAATCTCTCTTCCTCATAAAATATATTGATTTCTACTTTCCCATTCGTACAATAATTCTGCGATAAAATTCTATTCTAATATTATCAAATAGTGTAATGCAATTCCTATTTAATCTATACTATATATGATAACAAAATCCTAAAATTTTAACTTCCCGCCCAATTCCTAAAAACTCTCTCTTCCTCATAAAATATATTGATTTCTACTTTTCCCATTCGTACAATAATTCTCCGATGAAATTCTATTCTAATATTATAAAATAGAGTAATACAATTCCTAATCTAATCTATACTATATATAATAACAAAATCCTAAATTTTAACTTCCCGCCCAATTCCTAAAAAATCTCTCTTCCTCATAAAATATATTGATTTCTACTTTTCCCATTCGTACAATAATTCGGCGATAAAATTCTGTTCAAATATTATAAAATTGTGTAATACAATTCCTATTCTAATCTATACTATATATAATAACAAAATCCTAAAATTTTAACTTCCCGCCCAATTCCTAAAAAATCTCTCTTCCTCCTAAAATATATTGATTTCTACTTTCCCATTCGTACAATAATTCTGCGATAAAATTCTATTCTAATATTATAAAATACTGTAATACAATTCTTATTCTAATCTATACTATATATAATAACAAAATCCTAAAATTTTAACTTCCCGCCCAATTCCTCAAAAATCTCTTTTCCTCATAAAATATATTGATTTCTACTTTTCCCATTCGTACAATAATTCTGCAATAAAATTCTATTCTAATCTTATAAATAGGTAATACAATTACTATTCTAACATATACTATATAAAATAACAAAATCCTTAAATTTTAACTTCCCGCCCAATTCCTAAAAAATCTCTCTTCCTCATAAAATATATTGATTTCTACTTTCCCATTCGTACAATAATTCTGCGATAAAATTCTATTCTAATATTATCAAATAGTGTAATGCAATTCCTATTCTAATCTATACTATATATGATAACAAAATCCTAAAATTTTAACTTCCCGCCCAATTCCTAAAAACTCTCTCTTCCTCATAAAATATATTGATTTCTACTTTTCCCATTCGTACAATAATTCTCCGATGAAATTCTATTCTAATATTATAAAATAGAGTAATACAATTCCTAATCTAATCTATACTATATATAATAACAAAATCCTAAAATTTTAACTTCCCGCCCAATTCCTAAAAAATCTCTCTTCCTCATAAAATATATTGATTTCTACTTTCCCATTCGTACAATAATTCGGCGATAAAAATTCTGTTCAAATATTATAAAATTGTGTAATACAATTCCTATTCTAATCTATACTATATATAATAACAAAATCCTAAAATTTTAACATTCCGCCCAATTCCTAAAAAACTCTCTCTTCCTCAAAAATATATTGATTTCTACTTTTCCCATTCTACAATAATTCTGCGATGAAATTCTATTCTAATATTATAAAATAGATTAATACAATTCCTAATCTAATCTATACTATATATAATAACAAAATTCTAAAATTTTTAACTTTCTGCCCAATTCCTAAAAAATCTCTCTTCCTCATAAAATATATTGATTTCTACTTTTCCCATTCGTACAATAATTCGGCGATAAAATTGTATTCATATATTATAAAATTGTGTAATACAATTCCTATTCTAATCTATACTATATATAATAACAAAATCCTAAAATTTTGAACTTCCCGCCCAATTTCAAAAAAATCTCTCTTCTTTATAAAATATACTGATTTCTACTTTCCCATACGTACAATAATTTTGCGGTAAAGTTCTATTCTATTATTATTAAATAATGTAATACAATTTTAATTCTAATCTATACTATATATAATAATAAAATCCTAAAATTTTAACTTCCCGCCCAATTCCTAAAAAATCTCTCTTCCTCATACAATATATTGATTTTACTTTTCCCATTCGTACAATAATTCTGCGATAAAATTCTATTCAAATATTATAAAATTGTGTAATACAATTCCTATTATAATCTATACTATATATAATAACAAAATCCTAAAATTTTAACATTCCGCCCAATTCCAAAAAATCTCTCTTCCTCATAAAATATATTGATTTCTACTTTTCCCATTCGTACAATAATTCAGCGATAAAATTCAATTCTAATATTATAAAATAGTGTAATACAATTCCTATTGTATTCTATCTATACTATATATAATTAACAAAATCCTAAAATTTTAATTTCCCGCCCAATTCCTAAAAAATCTCTCTTCCTCATAAAATATATTGATTTCTAGTTTCCCATTCGTACAATAATTCTGCGGATAAAATTCTATTCTATTGTTATTAAATATAAATAGTGTAATACAATTCCTATTCAAATCTATACTATATATATATATGATAACAAAATCCTAAAATTTTAACTTCCCGCCCAATTCCTAAAAACTCTCTCTTCCTCATAAAATATATTGATTTCTACTTTTCCCATTCGTACAATAATTCTGCGATGAAAATCTAATCAAATATTATAAAATTGAGTAATACAAATCCTATTCTAATCTATACTATATATAATAACAAAATCCTAAAATTTTAACTTCCCGCCCAATTCCTAAAAAATCTCTCTTCCTCCTAAAATATATTGATTTCTACTTTCCCATTCGTACAATAATTCTGCGATAAAATTCTATTCTAATATTATAAAATACTGTAATACAATTCTTATTCTAATCTATACTATATATAATAACAAAATCCTAAAATTTTAACTTCCCGCCCAATTCCTCAAAAATCTCTTTTCCTCATAAAATATATTGATTTCTACTTTCCCATTCGTACAATAATTCTGCAATAAAATTCTATTCTAATCTTATTAAATAGTGTAATACAATTACTATTCTAACATATACTATATAAAATAACAAAATCCTTAAATTTTAACTTCCCGCCCAATTCCTAAAAAATCTCTCTTCCTCATAAAATATATTGATTTCTACTTTCCCATTCGTACAATAATTCTGCGATAAAATTCTATTCTAATATTATCAAATAGTGTAATGCAATTCCTATTCTAATCTATACTATATATGATAACAAAATCCTAAAATTTTAACTTCCCGCCCAATTCCTAAAAACTCTCTCTTCCTCATAAAATATATTGATTTCTACTTTCCCATTCGTACAATAATTCTCCGATGAAAATTCTATTCTAATATTATAAAATAGAGTAATACAATTCCTAATCTAATCTATACTATATATAATAACAAAATCCTAAAATTTTAACTTCCCGCCCAATTCCTAAAAAATCTCTCTTCCTCATAAAATATATTGATTTCTACTTTTCCCATTCGTACAATAATTCGGCGATAAAATTCTGTTCAAATATTATAAAATTGTGTAATACAATTCCTATTCTAATCTATACTATATATAATAACAAAATCCTAAAATTTTAACATTCCGCCCAATTCCTAAAAACTCTCTCTTCTTCAAAAAATATATTGATTTCTACTTTTCCCATTCCTACAATAATTCTGCGATGAAATTCTATTCTAATATTATAAAATAGATTAATACAATTCCTAATCTAATCTATACTATATATAATAACAAAATTCTAAAATTTTAACTTTCTGCCCAATTCCTAAAAAATCTCTCTTCCTCATAAAATATATTGATTTCTACTTTTCCCATTCGTACAATAATTCGGCGATAAAATTGTATTCAAATATTATAAAATTGTGTAATACAATTCCTATTCTAATCTATACTATATATAATAACAAAATCCTAAAATTTGAACTTCCCGCCCAATTTCAAAAAAATCTCTCTTCTTTATAAAATATACTGATTTCTACTTTCCCATACGTACAATAATTTTGCGGTAAAGTTCTATTCTATTATTATTAAATAATGTAATACAATTTTAATTCTAATCTATACTATATATAATAATAAAATCCTAAAATTTTAACTTCCCGCCCAATTCCTAAAAAATCTCTCTTCCTCATACAATATATTGATTTTAACTTTTCCCATTCGTACAATAATTCTGCCGATAAAATTCTATTCAAATATTATAAAATTGTGTAATACAATTCCTATTCTAATCTATACTATATATAATAACAAAATCCTAAAATTTTAACATTCCGCCCAATTCCAAAAAAATCTCTCTTCCTCATAAAATATGTTGATTTCTACTTTTCCCATTCGTACAATAATTCAGCGATAAAATTCAATTCTAATATTATAAAATAGTGTAATACAATTCCTATTGTATTCTATCTATACTATATATAATTACAAAATCCTAAAATTTTAATTTCCCGCCCAATTCCTAAAAAATCTCTCTTCCTCATAAAATATATTGATTTCTAGTTTCGCATTCGTACAATAATTCTGCGGTAAAATTCTATTCTATTGTTATTAAATATAAATAGTGTAATACAATTCCTATTCAAATCTATACTATATATATATATGATAACAAAATCCTAAAATTTTAACTTCCCGCCCAATTCCTAAAAACTCTCTCTTCCTCATAAAATATATTGATTTCTACTTTTCCCATTCGTACAATAATTCTGCGATGAAAATCTAATCTAATATTATAAAATTGAGTAATACAAATCCTATTCTAATCTATACTATATATAATAACAAAATCCTAAAATTTTAACTTCCCGCCCAATTCCTAAAAAATCTCTCTTTCTCATAAAATATTTTGATTTCTACTTTCCCATTCGTACAATAATTCTGCGGTAAAATTCTATTCAAATATTATAAAATTGTGTAATACAATTCTTATTCTAATCTATTCTATATATAATAACAAAATCCTAAAATTTGAAATTCCCGCCCAATTTTTAAAAAATCTCTCTTCTTTATAAAATATACTGATTTCGACTTTCCCATTCGTACAATAATTTTGCGGTAAAGTTCAATTCTATTATTATTAAATAATGTAATACAATTTTAATTCAAATCTATACTATATATAATAACAAAATCCTAAAATTTTAACTTCCCGCCCAATTCCTAAAAAATCTCTCTTCCTCATACAATATATTGATTTTAACTTTTCCCATTCGTACAATAATTCTGCGATAAAATTCTATTCAAATATTATAAAATTGTGTAATACAATTCCTATTCTAATCTATACTATATATAATAACAAAATCCTAAAATTTTAACATTCCGCCCAATTCCAAAAAAATCTCTCTTCCTCATAAAATATATTGATTTCTACTTTTCCCATTCGTACAATAATTCAGCGATAAAATTCAATTCTAATATTATAAAATAGTGTAATACAATTCCTATTGTATTCTATCTATACTATATATAATTACAAAATCCTAAAATTTTAATTTCCCGCCCAATTTCTAAAAAATCTCTCTTCCTCATAAAATATATTGATTTCTAGTTTCCCATTCGTACAATAATTCTGCGGTAAAATTCTATTCTATTGTTATTAAATATAAATAGTGTAATACAATTCCTATTCAAATCTATACTATATATGATAACAAAATCCTAAAATTTTAACTTCCCGCCCAATTCCTAAAAACTCTCTCTTCTTCATAAAATATATTGATTTCTACTTTCCCATTCGTACAATAATTCTGCGATGAAAATCTAATCTAATATTATAAAATTGAGTAATACAAATCCTATTCTAATCTATACTATATATAATAACAAAATCCTAAAATTTTAACTTCCCGCCCAATTACTAAAAAAATCTCTCTTTCTCATAAAATATTTTGATTTCTACTTTCCCATTCGTACAATAATTCTGCGGTAAAATTCTATTCAAATATTATAAAATTGTGTAATACAATTCCTATTCTAATCTATTCTATATATAATAACAAAATCCTAAATTTTGAACTTCCGCCCAATTTTAAAAAAATCTCTCTTCTTTATAAAATATACTGATTTCGACTTTCCCATTCGTACAATAATTTTGCGGTAAAATTCTATTCTATTATTATTAATAATGTAATACAATTTTAATTCAAATCTATACTATATATAATAACAAAATCCTAAAATTTTAACTTCCCGCCCAATTCCTAAAAAATCTCTCTTCCTCATACAATATATTGATTTTTACTTTTCCCATTCGTACAATAATTCTGCGATAAAATTCTATTCTAATATTATAAAATACTGTAATACAATTCTTATTCTAATCTATACTATATATAATAACAAAATCCTAAAATTTTATCTTCCCGCTCAATTCTTAAAAAATCTCTCTTCTTTATAAAATATACATATTTCTACTTTCCCATTCGTACAATAATTCTGCGATAAAATTCAATTAGAATATTATAAAATAGTATAATACAATTCCTATTCTAATCTATACTATATATAATAACAAAATCCTAAAATTTTAACTTCCCGCCCAATTCCTAAAAAATCTCTCTTCCTCATACAATATATTGATTTTTACTTTTCCCATTCGTACAATAAATTCTGCGATAAAATTCTATTCAAATATTATAAAATTGTGTAATACAATTCCTATTCTAATCTATACTATATATAATAACAAAATCCTAAAATTTTTAACATTCCGCCCAATTCCAAAAAAATCTCTCTTCCTCATAAAATATATTGATTTCTACTTTTCCCATTCGTACAATAATTCAGCGATAAAATTCAATTCTAAATATTATAAAATAGTGTAATACAATTCCTATTGTATTCTATCTATACTATATATAATTACAAAATCCTAAAATTTTAATTTCCCGCCCAATTCCTAAAAAATCTCTCTTCCTCATAAAAATATATTGATTTCTAGTTTCCCATTCGTACAATAATTTGCCGGTAAAATTCTATTCTATTGTTATTAAATTAAATAGTGTAATACAATTCTATTCAAATCTATACTATATATATATATGATAACAAAATCCTTAAATTTTAACTTCCCGCCCAATTCCTAAAAACTCTCTCTTCCTCATAAAATATATTGATTTCTACTTTTCCCATTCGTACAATAATTCTGCGATGAAAATCTAATCTAATATTATAAAATTGAGTAATACAAATCCTATTCTAATCTATTACTATATATAATAACAAAATCCTAAAATTTTGACTTCCCGCCCAATTCCTAAAAATCTCTCTTCCTCCTAAAAAATATGATTTCTACTTTCCCATTCGTACAATAATTCTGCGATAAATTCTATTCTAATATTATAAAATACTGTAATACAATTCTTATCTAATCTATACTATATATAATAACAAATCCTAAAATTTTAACTTCCCGCCAATTCCTCAAAAATCTCTTTTCCTCATAAAATATATTGATTTCTACTTTCCCATTCGTACAATAATTCTGCAATAAAATTCTATTCTAATCTTATAAAATAGTGTAACACAATTACTATTCTAACATATACTATATAAAATAACAAAATCCTTAAATTTTTAACTTCCCGCCCAATTCCTAAAAAATCTCTCTTCCTCATAAAATATATTGATTTCTACTTTCCCATTCGTACAATAATTCTGCGATAAAATTCTATTCTAATATTATAAAATAGTGTAATGCAATTCCTATTCTAATCTATACTATATATGATAACAAAATCCTAAAATTTTAACTTCCCGCCCAATTCCTAAAAACTCTCTCTTCCTCATAAAAATATATTGATTTCTACTTTTCCCATTCGTACAATAATTCTGCGATGAAATTCTATTCTAATATTATAAATAGAGTAATACAATTCCTAATCTAATCAATACTATATATAATAACAAAATCCTAAAATTTTAACTTCCCGCCCAATTCCTAAAAAATCTCTTTTCCTCATAAAATATATTGATTTCTACTTTCCCATTCGTACAATAATTCTGCAATAAAATTCTATTCTAATCTTATAAAATAGTGTAACACAATTACTATTCTAACATATACTATATAAATAACAAAATCCTTAAATTTTAACTTCCCGCCCAATTCCTAAAAAATCTCTCTTCCTCATAAAATATATTGATTTCTACTTTCCCATTCGTACAATAATTCTGCGATAAAATTCTATTTCTAATATTATAAAATACTGTAATACAATTCTTATTCTAATCTATACTATATATAATAAGAAAATCCCTAAAATTTTAACTTCCCGCCCAATTCCTCAAAAATCTCTTTTCCTCATAAAATATATTGATTTCTACTTTCCCATTCGTACAATAATTCTGCAATAAAATTCTATTCTAATCTTATAAAATAGTGTAACACAATTACTATTCTAACATATACAATATAAAATAACAAAATCCTTAAAATTTTAACTTCCCCCCAATTCCTAAAAATCTCTCTTCCTCATAAAATATATTGATTTCTACTTTCCCATTCGTACAATAATTCTGCGATAAAACTCTATTCTAATATTATAAAATAGTGTAATACAATTCCTATTCTAATCTATACTATATATATAACAAAATCCTAAAATTTTAACTTCCGCCCAATTCCTAAAAACTCTCTCTACCTCATAAAATATATTGATTTCTACTTTTCCCATTCGTACAATAATTCTGCGATGAAATTCTATTCTAAATTATTAAAATAGAGTAATACAATTCCTAATTCTAATCAATACTATATATAATAACAAAATCCTAAAATTTTAACATTCCGCCCAATTCCTAAAAAATCTCTCTTCCTCATAAAATATTTGATTTCTACTTTTCCCATTCGTACAATAATTCAGCGATAAAATTCTATTCTAATATTATAAAATAGTGCAATACAATTATTGTATTCTATCTATAATATATATAATAACAAAATCCTAAAATTTTAATTTCCCGCCCAATTCCTAAAAATCTCTCCCTCCTAAAATATATTGATTTCTACTTTCCCATTCGTACAATAATTCTGCGATAAAATTCTATTCTAAATTATAAAATACTGTAATACAATTCTTATTCTAATCTATACTATATATAATAACAAAATCCTAAAATTTTAACTTCCCCCCCAATTCTCAAAAATCTCTTTTCCTCGTAAAAATATATTGATTTCTACTTTCCCATTCGTACAATAATTCTGCAATAAAATTCTATTTCTAATCTTATAAAATAGTGTAACAATTACTATTCTAACATATACTATATAAAATAACAAAATCCTAAATTTTAACTTCCCGCCCAATTCCTAAAAAATCTCTCTTCCTCATAAAATATATTGATTTCTACTTTCCCATTCGTACAATAATTCTGCGATAAA
>NW_017617320.1:0-2500 GCF_001879475.1 Ipomoea nil
CGCAGTTTCACAGTCTGAATTAGTTCATACTTACACATGCATGGCTTAATCTTTGAGACAAGCATATGACTACTGGCAGGATCAACCAGGTAGCATTCCTCGACGACATCGCTGCCGCACGAGACCGACGGTACGCCCCCGTCTCCCGCTCGCTCGCTCCTAGGAGCGAGGGATTGGCGACGAGAACGACCACTGGCTAGCTCGAGGCGACAGTTTGGGTCGTACAAAACGCGTCGGGACGGGCAGATTGGAGCTCGGCGCCCCTTGCCCTCAAGGTGGACCGAATCCGAGAGCTCGGACAGTCGCCCTCGTGCCAAGGCCGCCGCGACGATTCGCAACGACCGTGGAACGTGGGGATGCCTTCTCCGTTCGTCCCGCGCAAAATCCACGCGTGTTGCGAAGACGAGCGCGTGACGAAATGCGAATACGTTAAGCCGTCAGTGCCGTGCCAGGTATGCAACACAGGAAGCCGTCGTGCGACCAAGGCCGTGCGCGCTTGTGTCGTCTTGTATGAAGAGGCGTGCTTGGCAGGACGTCGCTGCTCGAGCAGGGATCCAACCTGACCGCACACGCCGATAACCACTCACGCACCGTCTCGCATCGTAAAAGACGCCCCAATCGCTTAGCCGAGGATCGACAGGAACCCGGCCCGGACGAATCCGTGCACGAGTCCCCACCAATGCTGGCCGTCACAGCAGGAACGCCCCCGTCGATAGGTACGAAAGGTAACCACCGAATTGCCCCTCTCGCCGTACGCATTGGTTGTGAGTCCGTCGCGCCATCGGGTGAGGTGGAGGAAGCCCTCGAGGAGTGAAATTCCTCGATCAATACAACACCATACCTCTTGCGAGGTGGGTCAGCCCCCACGTCCGACGCTAAGACAACGCCCGTTGCGCTTGGGCAGATTCGTAGCGAGCGCACAATCATCCTTCAACAAACAGCTTACTAGACGGGTGGACACTGGTGTCGGTAACTTACAAGCCTACTGACAGTATATCGCAGATTCACGGTTGTTTTTTTGCCCAACTTGTTCCACGGCCGTTTTTTTGCATGTCCGTCTCGGTCAGATCCGGACGTGTCGTCGAACGAGTGCTATGGAGGAAGCCCTCGAGGAATGAAATGCCTCGAGCAATACAATACTTCTATCCTCTTGCGAGGTCGGTCAACCCCCACGCCCGACGGCACGTACGCTGCACTGCGCTACGCTGGGCGGGTTCATTGCGAACGCCCGCCCTCCGCCCCTACGGCGCACCATAATTCGTTAACGAACAGCTTACTAGACGATTGGACACGTGCCTCGGCAACTCACAACCTACTGACGGTATATTGCAGATTCACGTTTGCTCGATTGACCGAATTCACGTGCCAATGATGTTTTTTTGCATGTCCGTCTCCGTCCTGTGGTGCGCCGCCCCGCCTTCCGACTCCGATGGGTCTATGCCGGTCCCCAAAAATACGTATGAGCGGCGGGAACACTCATACGAGGCCTACAGGACGAGGGGGGCCCGTCCCAACACGTTCCGAAAAAAGTCGACCGGCACCTCAACTACCATACCCCCCCTATAGTAGTTTAAAAAAAAAAAAACCCCAGTGACAGCAGTAGACACGGTTTGTCCCGTAAATCACACGGTCATTTCGGGTGGTTCCGTGCATTTTTTTTCAAATGTTATTGCATGGTCCTTTAGTTTAGAGCATTTTAACAATGCTTGGTAAATTTCAAAGCGTTTGGATGATTATTTCATTGAAAACGACGATGTCCAAATTTATGCCCAGCTGTCCGCAAAGTTCCTTGTCTGACTTAGCCAAGTACTTGGGATTGTTGGGAATGTGAGAGGAATATATGGCATTTCGTTTGCCTCACTAATTAAGTAGTACAATAAGCTCTAAAACAAATGTATATGCCATTTTGGCACGAGAACGACGTAAAACGACATAGGCCAAGGCATAACACAGAACCGTCGTAAAAGTACTGGGGTGGCTGGCGGGTGAACCTCTGTTGCGTGATATTTTCCGCATCCGTCCGCAACTGTGCGCAATTTGGGCGCCCTCGTACCGCATAAGTCCGCAACCTCGGCACCCCCGTACCGCAACTTTCCGCAACCTCGGCCACCCCGTTTCGCAACTTTCCGCAACCTCGGCACACCCGTACCGCAACTTTCCGCAACCTCGGCACCCCCGTACCGCAACTTTCCGCAACCTCGGCACACCCGTACCGCAACTTTCCGCAACCTCGGCGCCCTCGTACCGCATAAGTCCGCAACCTCGGCACACCCGTACCGCAACTTTCCGCAACCTCGGCACACCCGTACCGCAACTTTCCGCAACCTCGGCACCCCCGTACCGCAACTTTCCGCAACCTCGGCACCCCCGTACCGCAACTTTCCGCAACCTCGGCACCCCCGTACCGCAACTTTCCGCAACCTCGGCACACCCGTACCGCAACTTTCCGCAACCTCGGCCACCCCGTTCCGCAACTTTCCGCAACCTCGGCACCCCCGTA
>NW_017617320.1:12500-13502 GCF_001879475.1 Ipomoea nil
TCGAACGAGTGCTATGGAGGAAGCCCTCGAGGAATGAAATGCCTCGAGCAATACAATACTTCTATCCTCTTGCGAGGTCGGTCAACCCCCACGCCCGACGGCACGTACGCTGCACTGCGCTACGCTGGGCGGGTTCATTGCGAACGCCCGCCCTCCGCCCCTACGGCGCACCATAATTCGTTAACGAACAGCTTACTAGACGATTGGACACGTGCCTCGGCAACTCACAACCTACTGACGGTATATTGCAGATTCACGTTTGCTCGATTGACCGAATTCACGTGCCAATGATGTTTTTTTGCATGTCCGTCTCCGTCCTGTGGTGCGCCGCCCCGCCTTCCGACTCCGATGGGTCTATGCCGGTCCCCAAAAATACGTATGAGCGGCGGGAACACTCATACGAGGCCTACAGGACGAGGGGGGCCCGTCCCAACACGTTCCGAAAAAAGTCGACCGGCACCTCAACTACCATACCCCCCCTATAGTAGTTTAAAAAAAAAAAAACCCCAGTGACAGCAGTAGACACGGTTTGTCCCGTAAATCACACGGTCATTTCGGGTGGTTCCGTGCATTTTTTTTCAAATGTTATTGCATGGTCCTTTAGTTTAGAGCATTTTAACAATGCTTGGTAAATTTCAAAGCGTTTGGATGATTATTTCATTGAAAACGACGATGTCCAAATTTATGCCCAGCTGTCCGCAAAGTTCCTTGTCTGACTTAGCCAAGTACTTGGGATTGTTGGGAATGTGAGAGGAATATATGGCATTTCGTTTGCCTCACTAATTAAGTAGTACAATAAGCTCTAAAACAAATGTATATGCCATTTTGGCACGAGAACGACGTAAAACGACATAGGCCAAGGCATAACACAGAACCGTCGTAAAAGTACTGGGGTGGCTGGCGGGTGAACCTCTGTTGCGTGATATTTTCCGCATCCGTCGCAACTGTGCGCAATTTGGGCGCCCTCGTCGTGCCTGAGGCCTTGCCGGACTTATGCCGGAT
>NW_017617321.1:0-8369 GCF_001879475.1 Ipomoea nil
ATTGTTAAAATGCTCTAAACTAAAGGACCATGCAATAACATTTGAAAAAAAATGCACGGAACCACCCGAAATGACCGTGTGATTTACGGGACAAACCGTGTCTACTGCTGTCACTGGGGTTTTTTTTTTTTTAACTACTATAGGGGGGTATGGTAGTTGAGGTGCCGGTCGACTTTTTTCGGAACGTGTTGGGACGGGCCCCCTCGTCCCGTAGGCCTCGTACGAGTGTTCCCGCCGCTCGTACGTATTATTGGGGACCGGCATAGACCCATCGGAGTCGCAAGGCGGGCGGCCGCACCGGACGGAGACGGACATGCAAAAAAACATCATTGGCACGTGAATTCGGTCAATCGAGCAAACGTGAATCTGCAATATACCGTCAGTAGGTTGTGAGTTGCCGAGGCACGTGTCCAATCGTCTAGTAAGCTGTTCGTTAACGAATTACGGTGCGCCGTAGGGGCGGAGGGCGGGCGTTCGCAATGAACCCGCCCAGCGTAGCGCAGTGCAGCGTACGTGTCGTCGGGCGTGGGGGTTGACCGACCTCGCAAGAGGATAGAAATATTGTATTGCTCGAGGCCTTTCATTCCTCGAGGGCTTCCTCCACAGCACTCGTTCGACGACACGTCCGGATCTGACCGAGACGGACATGCAAAAAAACGGCCGTGGAACAAGTTGGGCAAAAAAACAACCGTGAATCTGCAATATACCGTCAGTAGGCTTGTAAGTTACCGACACCAGTGTCCACCCGTCTAGTAAGCTGTCCGTTAAAGGATGATTGTGCGCTCGCTACGAATCTGCCCAAGCGCAACGGGCGTTGTCTTAGCGTCGGACTTGGGGGCTGACCCACCTCGCAAGAGGTATGGTGTTGTATTGATCGAGGACTTTCACTCCTCGAGGTCTTCCTCCACCGATGGCGCGACGGACTCACAACCAATGCGTACGGCGAGATGGAAATTCGGTAGTTACCTTTCGTAACTATCGACGCGGGGCACTGAGGGAGACGGACATGCAAAAAAACGTCGTTGGCGCGGGGTTGTCGGTCAATCGAGCAACCGTGAATCTGCAACATACCGTAGTAGGTTGTGAGTTACCGAGACCCGTTTCCAACCGTCTAGTAAGCTGTTCGTTAGAGGATGATTGTGCTCCGGACGGACGTGGGGGCTGACCCACCTCGCAAGAGGTATGGTATTGCATTGATCGAGGGATTCCACTCCTCGAGGGCTTCCTCCACCTCACCCGATGGCGAGACGGACTCACAACCAATGTGAGCGGCGAGATGGGAATTCAAGGGTTACCTTTCGTACCTATCGACGCGGGGCGTTCCTGCCGTGACGGCCAGCATCGGTGGGGACTCGTGCACGGATTCGTCCGGGCCGGGTTCCTATCGATCCTCGGCTAAGCGATTGGGGCGTTTTTTGCGACGCGAGACGGTGTGTGAGTGGTTATCGGCGTGTGCGGTCAGGTTGGATCCCTGCTCGAGCAGCGACGTCCTGCCAAGCACGCCTCTTCATACAAGACGACACAAGGGCGCAAGGCCTTGGTCGCACGACGGTTTCCTGTGTTGCATACCTCGCACGGCACTGACGGCTTAACGTATTTGCATTTCGTTGCGCGCTCGTCTTCGCAACACGCGTGGATTTTGCGCGGGACGAACGGAGAAGGCATCGCCACGTTCCACGGTCGTCGCGAATCGTCGCGGCGGCCTTGGCACGAGGGCGACTGTCCGAGCTCTCGGATTCGGTCCACCTTGAGGGCAAGGGGCGTCGAGCTCCAATCTGCCCGTCCCGACGCGTTTTGTACGACTCAAACTGTCGCCTCGAGCTAGCCAGCGGTCGTTCTCGTCGCCAATCCCTCGTTCCTAGGAGCGAGCGGGAGACGGGGGCGTACCGTCGGTCTCGTGCGGCAGCGACGTCGTCGAGGAATGCTACCTGGTTGATCCTGCCAGTAGTCATATGCTTGTCTCAAAGATTAAGCCATGCATGTGTAAGTATGAACTAATTCAGACTGTGAAACTGCGAATGGCTCATTAAATCAGTTATAGTTTGTTGATGGTACCTACTACTCGGATAACCGTAGTAATTCTAGAGCTAATACGTGCAACAAACCCCGACTTCTGGAAGGGATGCATAGGAGATAAAAGGTCGACGCGGGCTGCCCGGGCGGCGATGATCATGATAACTCGACGGATCGCACGGGGAGCGCCGGCGACGCATCAGGCAAACTGCCCGATCAACTTTCGATGGGAGGAGAGGGGCCTACCAGGGGTGACGGGGGACGGAGAAGGGGGCGAGGCCGGAGAGGGAGCCGGAGAAACGGCGACCACAGCCAAGGAAGGCAGCAGGCGCGCAAAGGACCCAATCCTGACACGGGGAGGAGGACAAGAAATAACAATACCGGGCGCGAGCGAGGCTGGGAAGGGGAAGGAGGACAAGCTAAAGCCCGGAACGAGGAGCCAGGGGAGGGCAAGGCGGGGGCCAGCAGCCGCGGAAGGCCAGCGCCAAGAGCGGAGAGGGAAGGGGGCAGGGAAAAAGCGCGGTAGGGGACGGGGAGGGGCCGGCCGGGCCGCCCCACGGGGGGCACCGGCGGCGCGGCCCGGCGGCCGGCGAGGCGCGCCGGGCCTTAAGGGGCCGGGGCGGGCCGCCGGCGCGGGGACGGGAAGAAAGGAGAGGCGCAAAGCAAGCCGACGCGCGGTATACAGGAGCAGGGAGAACAGGAGAGGAGGGCGGGCCGAGGACGGGGCCGGCGGAGCGGAGGAAGGAGGAACAGGGACAGGCGGGGGCAGGCGGAGGGCAGAGGCAGAGGGGAAAGCGGGGAGGAGGAAAGACGAACAACGGCGAAAGCAGGGGCCAAGGAGGGGGCAGGAAGCAAGAACGAAAGGGGGGGCGCGAAGACGAGCAGAGAGACCGGCCGAGGCGCAACCAGAAACGAGGCCGACCAGGGAGCGGCGGAGGGGCGGGAGGACGCCGCCGGCACCGGAGGAGAAAGCAAAGGCGGGGGGGCCGGGGGAGGAGGGGCGCAAGGCGGAAACGGAAAGGAAGGGACGGAAGGGCACCACCAGGAGGGGAGCCGGCGGCGGAAGGGACGCAACACGGGGAAACGGACCAGGGCCAGACAGAGGAAGGAGGGACAGACGGAGAGCGCGGGCGAGAAGGGGGGGGGGGCAGGGCCGGGCGGAGGGGGGGGGAGCGAGGGGCGGGGGAAGGCCGGGAACGAACGAGACCGCAGCCGGCGAACGAGCGAGGCGGAGGGAGCCCGCCGCGGCCAGCGGCGGAGAGGGACGACGGCCGGGCAAGCCGCGGAAGGGGAGGCAAGAACAGGCGGGGAGGCCCGGAGAGGGGCGGGGCCGCACGCGCGCGACACGGAGGGAGGCAACGAGCAGAGAGCCGGGGCCGACAGGCCCGGGAAGCGGGGAAAGGGCAGCGGGAGGGGGAGAGAGCAGGGCAAGGGGGGGCGGCAACGAGGAAGGCCGAGGAAGCGCGAGGCAGCAGCGCGCGGGACGACGGCCCGGCCCGGGGACACACCGCCCGGCGCGCCGACCGAGGGAAGGAGCCGGGAAGGGGGCGGAGCGCGGCGACGGGGCGGGGCGCGGCCCGCGACGGCGCGAGAAGGCCACGGAACCGGAGCAGGGAGAGGAAGGAGAAGGCGGAACAAGGGGCCGGAGGGGAACCGGCGGAAGGAGCAGGGGCGAAACCGGGCACAGCAGAACGACGGGAGAACACGGGGGGAGGCACGAGCGGCGGCCGGAGACGCGGCGCGGGCGAGCAACCAACCCCGGCGCGGAACGCGCCAAGGAAGACCGCAGCGAGAGGGCCGGCCGCCCGGGCACCGGGAGCGCGGCGCGCGCGGGGCGGCGGCGGCGGACGGAACAAAAGACGACGCGCGGCAACGGAGAGCGCGGCGCGCGCAGCGAGGAAGAACGGAGCGAAAGGCGAGACGGGGGGGAAGGGCAGAAGCCCGGGAACCAGCGAGGCGGGGAACGCAAGGGGCGCCCGAAGCCGGGAGGCCGAGGGCACGGCGGCCGGGGCGGCACGCAGCGCGGCGCCCCCGGCGCGGCCCGCGGCCGAGCGGGGGAGCGGAGGGGGCCGCCCGGGCGCCCCGAACGCGGGGCGCGGCGGGCGCAAAGGCGAGGCCCGGGCGGCGGACGGCACGGCGAGGGGGGCGGACCCAGCGGGCAGAGCGCCGCGCCGGGCCCCGGCGGCCGCGGGCGAAAGACCCGGCGACGAGCCGCGGCAGGGCGCGCGCCGACCGCGACCCCAGGGCAGGCGGGAGGACCCGCGGAGGGGAAGCAGAGCAAGAAGCGGAGGAAAAGAAACGGACAAGGAGGCCCGAGGAACGGCGAGCGAACCGGGAACAGCCCAGCCGGAGAAGCGGACGGCCCCGCCGGGCGAAGGGGAGGCGGGAGAAGCGGCCGCAGCGGCGGACCGGGCCCAAGGCCCCGGGAAAGGGGCGGCGGAGAGGGGGGAGAGCCCCGGCGGGCCCGGACCCGGGCGCACCACGAGGCGCGGGCGACGAGGCGGGGGGGGGGGAAGGCAGCCCCAAGCGGGCGGGGAAGGCCGGCCAAGGCGAAAGACGGGCGAGAGACCGAGAGCGAACAAGGACCGCGAGGGAAAGAGGAAAAGGACGGGGAAAAGAGAGGCAAAGAGGGCGGGAAAGGGGCTGAGGCGAGAGGAAGGGGAGAACGAGCGAGGCGCGGACCAGCGAGGAGGCGGGGGGCGGCCAAAGCCGGGCCGGGGGGGGAGACGCCCGCGGAACGGCGGCGCGGGGAGCGGGGGAAGCAGCGCGCGCCCCGGGCGGGCCGCGGCACCGGCGCGCGCCGGGCGCGGGCCGGGGGGCGCGCCAGGCGACCCGGCGGGAAACACGGACCAAGGAGGCGGACAGGGGGCGAGGCAACGGGCGAGGAAACCCGGAAGGCGCAAGGAAGCGGAGGGGCGGGAGCCCCGCACGGGGGGGCACCCGACCGACCGGGAGCGGCGGAGAAGGGGGCGGGCGAGAGACCGGGGGACCCGAAAGAGGGGGAACGAGGCCGGAGCGGGGCGAAGCCAGAGGAAACGCGGGGGGAGGCCCGCAGCGAGACGGACGGGCAAAGCGGGCGGCGGACGGGGGGAGAGGGGCGAAAGACGAAGCGAACCGGCGAGGAGCGGGGCCCGCCGAAGGGGCCCGCAGGAGAGCGGGAGCGGGCGCGAGAGGGCGAGCGGGGAAAGCCAAGGAGGAGAGGCGGGGGCGGAACGCCCGCGACCGAGGCGCAAACGGGAAAGAGGGAGGACGGCGCGGCGGCGGCGGGGAGCCGCGCCACGGAAGCAACAGCGCCAAGGGGGCCAGGGGGGGAAGCAGAACGGGCGAGGCGGGAGGAACCGGAAGCCGGGGGACGGGGCCCAACGGCGCGCGAACCGAGAGCCCACAAAGGGGGGGGGCGAGGAAGACAGCAGGACGGGGGGCAGGGAAGGCGAAAGCCGCGAAGGAGGGGGAACAACGCACCGGCCGAAGCAACGAGCCCCGAAAGGGAGGGCGCGGAAGCGCGCGACCGAGACCGGCCGGCGGGGCAAGAGCGAGGCCCGAGGAGGAGGAGGGCGCGGCGGGCGCGGCAAAACCGGGGGCGCGAGCCCGGGCGGAGCGGCGGCGGGGGCAGAGCGGGGGGAGGAGCAAAGAGGCAAAGGAGAACGGGGAAGGCCGAAGAGGGAAAGGGGCCAGGGGAACGGCACGGGCACAGGGGGAGGCGAGCCGAAGGGGCGGGGGAAGCCCGACAGACAGCGCGGGGGGCGCGGGGCGCCGAAAGGGAAGCGGGGGGGAAAAGGCCGGAACCGGGACGGGGCGGGGACGGCAACGGGAGGGAGGCCGGAGACGGCGGCGGGGGCCGCGGGAAGAGGGAGCGGGGCGGGGGAACAGCCGGCCACCCGGGAAACGGCGCAGCCGGAGGGAGGGGCCAGCGGCGGGAAGAGCACCACACGGCGCGGGGGGGCCGGGGCGCCCCGGCGGCCCGGGAAAAGCCGGAGGACCGAGGGCCGGCCACGCCCGGGCGGACGCAGAACCGCAGCAGGGCGCCAAGGGGAACAGCCGCGGGCCAAGGGAACAAGGGAGGCAAGGGAAGGCGGCAAAAGGGAGCCGGAACGGCGGGAAAAGGAGGGGCGCGGAGGGCGGGGCACGGGGGCCCAGGCCCGAACCCGGCGGCGGGGCGGCGGACGGCGCGAGCGGCGACCGCGGCGAGAGCGGGGCGCCGCGGGCCGGCCGGGGGACGGACGGGGAACGGCGCGGGCGGGGGCCGGCCCCGGGCGGCGAACAGCCAACGCAGAACGGGGACGGACAAGGGGAAGCCGACGGGGGAAGGAAAACAAAGCAGGGCGAGGGGCCCGGCGGAGGCGAACGCAAGGGGAGGGCGGCCCAGGGCGCGGAAGGGCAAAGGGAAGAAAGGCAACCAAGCGCGGGGAAACGGCGGGAGGAACGAGGACGCGCGGAAGGGAGCCAAAGGCCGCGGCAGCGAAGGAGGGACGCGCAGGAAGGGAGGAACGAGAGGCCCACGGGCCCGGGCGACGAGCCAGCGAAACCACAGCCAAGGGAACGGGCGGGGCAGAAGCAGCGGGGAAAGAAGACCCGGGGGAGCGGGACGCGAGGCCGACGGGGGAAAGGACGGGAGAGGGGGAGGAGAAGGGGGAGCCGAAAGGCGAAAGGGAAAGACCACGACGGGGAACGGGAGGGGACGGAGGCCGGGAAGCGGAGGCGGGGCAGGGCCCGCGGGGGGACCCAAGGCGCGCGGGCGGGCCGAGCCGGGCGGAAGACAGGGCAGGGGGGGAGGGGGGCGGGGGCGGCACAGCGGGGAAAAGAGAACGCAGGGGGCCGAAGAGGAGCGCAACGAGAACAGAAAGCGCGGGGGGAACAGAAGGGGAAAAGCGCGGGGGAGGCGGAGGGCCAGGACGAAGACGAACCGGGAAAGCGGGGCCGAACGAGCCGGGAGACCGGCGGAAGGCGAAGCGAGAGGGGCAGAAAAGGGACCACAGGGAGAACGGGCGGGGGCAGCCAAGCGGGCAGAGCGACGGGGCGGGGGAGCCGGCGAGGGCGGCGCGGCCGAGCAGGGGGAAGCAGAAGGCACCAAGGGGGGAGGGGGCACCCACCAAGAGGGAACGGGAGCGGGGGGGGGGAGACCGGGGAGACAGGGGAGGGGGACCCGACGGAGGACAGGGGCGCAAGAGGAAGGCAACCGAGGACGAGAGGAACCGGGGAGGCGCACAAGGGGCAGCGCGCGGGGGGAAAAGCCAGGGGCGCGAAGCGACCGGGCGGGGGAGGAGGACGGAACGCCGCGAAGGCAGAAGCCGGGCGAGACCGACGCAGGCGCGCGGCGCCCGGGGCCGACCCGCAGGAGGGGCCAGGGGCCCCCAAGGGCACGGGGGGGGCGAAGCCGGCGGGGCGGAAGGGGCACGGGGGCCGCCGGGAAGGACAAGGCGAGCGAGCGGCGAGCGGAAGCCGGGGCAGACGACGGAAAGACGCGACGGGGGGGAGGGGAAGGGGGGAGGGCCGGGCGGCCACGAGCCGCGGAGAGGCAGCCCGGGGGCGCGCCGAGGCGGCCCGCCCACCCCGAGCCAACCCGCCGGGCAGCACGCCCGAGGAAAGCCAAGGCAAGCCACACGAGGACGCGAGAGGGGACAAGGCCAAGAAGGGGGAGGAGGGCGAAGGGGGGAAGCGCGCAAGCAAGAAACAAAGGCGGGAAAAAAGGGCGAAGGGGCAAAGGAGGCACAAGGGGCAAGGGCGGGGGACAAGGGGGAGGGGCCAAGGACGGAGCCACGGGGCACGCGAACGGCGGGGGGGGCCGACGGGGCGGACGGAGGGGGCACGCGGGACCGAAGGGCGGACAGAGGGCCGGACGAAGGGGCGAAGGGCGGACGGCGGGGCAGAAGGGGCGGACGGAGGCGCAACGGGAGGGCCGAAGGGGCGGACGCAGGCGGAACGAGGGGGCCGAAGGGCGGACGGGGCGGAACGGAGGGGGCCGACAGGGCGGACGCAGGCGGAACGAGGGGCCCAAGGGGCGGACGGAGGCGGAACGAGGGGGCCGAAGGGCGGACGGGGCGGAACGGGGGGGGCCGAAGGGGCGGACGCAGGCGGAACGAGGGGGCCGACGGGGCGGGCGGGCGGACGGGGGCGGAACGAGGGGGCCGACGGGGCGGACGGAGGCGGAACGAGGGGGCCGAGCAGAGGCGGAACGAGGGGCCGAAGGGGCGGACGGAGGCGGAACGAGGGGGCCGAAGGGGCGGACGGGGGCGGAACGAGGGGGCCCACGGGCGGACGGAGGCGGAACGAGGGGCCGAAGGGCGGACGGGGGCGGAACGAGCGGGCCGAAGGGGCGGACGGGGCGGAACGAGCGGGCCGAAGGGGCGGACGGGGGC
>NW_017617322.1:0-23449 GCF_001879475.1 Ipomoea nil
TCAATCCATAAATTATCATATCTAGGCTTCAACAAATTCATCTTGATCTTGACTTTAGCCACGCTCAATCTCATTCTTCAAATCATCGCCAAATCCAGAGCCAAGTGATATGACAATTTTGGAGAAGGAGTTAAATCGCAGCAAACGACAGGTCCTTTCTCGCATTCTGATCCATTCTGGCGACCACCGTACCTACTAACACCTGGTCACAATTATTCTCTGATGTGAATCTAATCAGTATATGCCTCGCATCCAGTGTTCCGATGTGCGCTGAACCAGAGAGAGGAAGAACACATGGAATTTTGCCCTAACCGTATCCACTGTTGGTTTCCCCTTCAAGGAATTGCCAACCAAGGTATGTTTTTCTTCAATCTTAGCGAATTTTCTCCACTCCACCTCCTCAATTGTTACAATCAGCTTCCCCTAATGCAAACCTGCATTCGTTTGTTCATCAGTGATTGATTTATTCACTGTATATTCTGTTCAATCTATGTTCTAGCCTCTAGATTTTGTTCTGTGCCATTTTGAAATTGATCTCTAGCAATTGAATATGGATTATTCGTCGTTGCTTGATTTCGTTACTGGTTGTTATTTTGATTTTTTGTTGAATTTTGGTCTCATGCCCAACACATGCAAACGAACGCAAAGTTGCCAGAAGCCTCCTACCATTATTTTGATTTTTTTCTTGCCCATATTGATCATCTAAGATGACCATCGCAGGCGAAGATGAATCTAGAATGATTTCTGGAAAGAACAAAAATTTCCAGTGACAGTTCTCGCCGCCGGTTGAGCTTTCTCAGACACTAGGTCAACCACCATCAACTTCAATATAATAAGAAAATGCTTAAATGAATTTATGAATGTGTATGAAAATTTGTTTTTTAGTTTTTAGGTAGGAATTAGAGCTTTTTCTTTAGATTGTTGAATATGAGCGCTGGAAAAGCATTGTTGGAAAATTCTGAGAGAGAGAGTTTGTTGAAAAATTAAGAGAAAATACCACAACCTCTTATTTCTTTATGGCTAACTTTTTCATAGCCTCTTATTTTATTGTGGCCAGCATCTTTATCTCTCTTATGTCAGTTATATAAACAGCTCCTACCACCTTTATCACACTCAATAATCATCTTCTTATCCTTCTTTCTTTATTCCTCTGTGTAATCATCTTAGCAAAGTCGAGTTTACCTACGCTATAGTTGGTGTGAACTAAGCGTATAGTAGTCTGTGTAGCCTGTCGAAAGCGTGTCAGGGTTTTAACTGCACCGTTACCGGGCAAATAACGCTTTTAAGGTAGTGTTATTATAACACGGCACAGACTCCCTTTCAGTCTTACACTCGTGTTGTCCTGGTTCCTTAAAAGCTTTCTAGCCGTGCGTTGACGTTGCTGATATTTTTTCAACAGTTAAAAGTGTTATTTTAGCAATAGTCAACCTTTCATTGTTATGGCACCTTCTGTTATACCCCGATCTGTCCAAGATCACTGCTTTTGAT
This sequence comes from Ipomoea nil, assembly GCF_001879475.1. Taxonomy (NCBI): domain Eukaryota; kingdom Viridiplantae; phylum Streptophyta; class Magnoliopsida; order Solanales; family Convolvulaceae; genus Ipomoea; species Ipomoea nil. The sequence continues at coordinate 1,489 of NW_017617322.1, forward strand.
GGAAAATACTACAAGAGGTGCGCTCAAAATATGCGTATCATTTTTGAACAGCTAAAATTGGTTTATGTGCTGAAATTTAGTTGCACCAGAACCTACTCCATTAGTGTTCCCTCTACTTGGTGCTAGAAAAGCTAGCCATGAACCTGATTACAATCCTAGTGAAGAATCGAGAGAAAGCAGCCTTGAAATAGACTATACTCCTGGTCAAGAACCGAGTGTAACTCTGACGCAGTTTAAAAATGACAATGTGGCAACCAGATACCTTTTGTCACTTGGGAATCGGCAAAGTGGCAAACAAGACTCGGCAAAAGTCATTTGGGAATCACTGTTAGAAAAGTACGGTGCCAATGATACTGAAAATCAAAGTGTTTGAAATGTCTATAACAAAAGGAGTGGAAGAGTCAAGATACTCAAAGGGAGATGTTTCATGTGCGGAAAGCAAGGACACCGAGCATACCAGTGCTACCATTGCAAGGGCATAAATAGTAGAAGTCAATCTGACAGAGCCAGATGAGTATTGCATTTATTTAAATAAGTAGCTATTTTGAGTAACTCTAATTAATTTGTTCTAGTTCTAAGGGCTTGCATGAAGTATGATTGTCTTAGTACTGAATACTAGTTGAGTTGTCTAGTTTTGATTACTTAGTAGTACTTATTTCTTTGTATGTTGAATACTAATGACATGGATTGAAATGAATTTGGCATAGATATTGCTCAAAATTTTTACTGAAATTTATTTGTATAAAAAATAAGACCATATATCAAAGGCTTCAATTGCAATTTGATGATAACATGGAAAAGTCATCATTCTGAGTACTCTATCTAGGAAGATGATTTTTAAGTAAACTTCAGTTTCACCACTCGACCTGGGAGTTCTTAAGAAGTAGGTTGTTGATCATGTAGGCTAGTTAGAGCGTCACTTGATCTTCACCTGAAATCAGATTGACTTTTATATGTTGTTAAACAATCAAAGTCTTGCAATAGAAATGTTTGAAGTACTGCAATAGTAATATTGATCTGCATCATATGAAAGCTTTATATGAGTTTTAATTTCCTTTAAGTGAAGGAAAAATTGTGCAAGTGGAATAACTTTGAGTATTAAAGTTATACTACTGAACTCACATTGTAGAGATCTATTCCCTAATAAATGTTAGTTTAAACAGCCTTTGCGCATGAGATTAATTTCTTTTAAGAATATGATGTGATATTTGTGATTATGTTGTTCAACTTGAAGTAGCATGCAAACAACATTATCTCTATAGCTTACTAACAATGAGCATTGGTATATATTATTTAAATTTTGTTGAGTCAACATGAATGACCTATAATCCCTGTTTAAAGGGTAATTATGATGAGTTAAGATAACCAAGTTTGTTGAAATATACACAACTATTGAGTATGTGTCAGGTAAAGTGCGGAGCTACTATAATTCTCCACAAAGAAAATTTGCAAAATTCAGTCTACAAAAGAACTAATGTTGGGCACCAAAGGTCAATCTGGGTAAGAGATCAAATACCTTTGAAAAGAATATTTGTAAGTGTTTCATTATGGTGGTAATTAACTCCTTATATATTTCTTTCCTAAAAGTCTCTCTGTGGTACCAACAATAATGGTGAAAGAGAATGCTTCATGTCGAACATGAAAATCTTAAGGGAATCAATCATTTGTGAGTAAATAAAGTACTCATCGTAAGTTTGATCGAGATGATCAACTTACTTTAATAGAAAGGACTAATTATGAGATTAGTCGTTGAATTATTGGAATGGCTTAAAGCCCAAAAGGTGATGAATTTGTGGTGGGTCTCACTTTTGTGGTCAAACGAAGCAATGAAAAGAATCACAAAGTAGTACACTAATTGGTCATTCCTACAATATGTGTACTTGTGAGGTTGAGCCATAGGTCTTAATGAATTCATAACCCTATGAGAAGGGTGGTTTTGTTGAGACAGACCTAATGAATTCACCGCATAATGCTTGAGTACAAAAGTGCTCTTGATAATTCATACTCAATTGGGGGGATCTATTTGGAGATAGGCCTAATGAGATCCCTGACATGAGTGAAAAAGGGTTAACCATCCTTTATGAAAGATAATGGGGGTATCCCAAGAAATCGAGTGGTTAATAAATATGTTGATAAACGTGCAGTTGTGGGGGATGTCCAACACCTTCACTACAGATACATTGTGATTCACAAAATGTCATTTGCATTGCAAAGAACCGTGCCTATGATAGAAAGAAAAGACTTACAACTGATTTATGTCTTTAAATGCCTCTATAAGCCTTTAAAGGTTGTCTATACTGAGATAGACTTGGTAGAGTTAAAAGTCCATATTGAGATGGACTTGACAAGATATAAAAATCTACAATATGATAAGACTTGTCAGAGTTAAAAGTCTATGTTAAGATAGACCTTGACATGATGAAGGTCTATATTAAGATATACATAACAGACTTGAATACTAGGGGTATTCATAAGAAATCAAAGAGTTTGACATTCGTAGAACCTGCTTATTAGAGTTGGTGTGTGCATTAGAGTTCAAAATTTATCTAATCGGTGAGTTCAAGATTCATATCACTCTCGGGAAGAAAATTACTCAGTGTCACTACGTGTCAGTTCAAGTTCTCAAACACTGACATTAAGATCAACTCGTTTATATTGCTCAGACATTATTTCTTTAGCCTTCTACTTTGAATATATGGGGGATCATCATTTCTTGTGAATAGCTTAGACAAGTCTTTGCGTCTCAACTCAGAATTTGTGGGAGATTGTTGGAAAATTTCGAGAGAGAGAGAGAGAGAGTTTGTTGGAAAATTAAATAGAAAATACCACATCTTATTTGTTTGTGGCTGAATTTTTCACCACCCCTTATTTTATTGTGGCCAGCACCTTTCTCTCCAGTTATGTGTCAGTTATATAAACAGCTCCAACCACCTTTTCAAAACACACTCAACAATCATCTTCTTATCATTCTTTCTTTTTTCCCTCTGTGTAATCATCTGAGCAAAGTCAAGTTCACCTATGCTATAGTTGGTGCGAACTAAGCGCAGTTAGTCTGTGTAGCATGTCGAAAGCGTGCCAGGGTTCTGACTGCATCGTTACCGAACAAATAACGCTTTTAAGGTAGTGTTACTATGACACGGCACAGACTCCATTTCAGTCTTACACTCATGTTGTCCTGGTTCCTTAAAAGCTTTCTAGCCATGCGTTGACGTTGTTGCTATTTTTTCCAACAAGCATAAAAAATGAAGGTTGAGAAGAAGAACATGTGAAATGATAGAAATGCCCTTCATGTTGACGGTGAACAAACGGATAAGTTGACGGAAGACTAAAAGTGTCCAATAACATCTAATAGGTGTAGCCAAAATGTGGCAAAATTTATTAAGGTGGATTAAAAGTGTCCAACTCCTAATAAGTCTAGGACCAAAAAAAGGCATTAACTCTTTTAGTATAGAACAAATATTACTTTGTCGTAGAGTCAATAATACTCAGAAAATTTTAGTTATATTAATTTAAAAATGTAAGTGTAAAAAATGTTACACGTTAAACTAACTTAAAGTTGGCTCAGATTAGTTGTCAAAATAATTAGTGGTTTGGTTCTGGACCTAGTCCAGTATCTGTGTGAATGGAGTCTGGATTAGCGTCGAGATGCAGTCCAGGAAAGGTGAGGCTTATTCAAACATTTATTTTGGTCAAGACCCTACTTCCATGGTATTTTAAATCAGATGATGCAGCTAAATTTGAGGGATTAAGGGCTGCACTTTTTCAGACCAAAGAGGTTTCAAATTCTTCTATAAAGTGCTACTTTGTAAAGCATTAAGGTTGGAGATTCAAGGATTATTTTAAAGATTTCATTCCTCATATTCTGTCCTAATTATCCACTCAATATATACAAGTAAAGAAGGTTTCTCAACTCGTTCATGTTGCGGAGAAGATAGCCTGCACGTTAAGTCCATGGTGGTGCTGGAGTATGCTCTGGAGTAGTTGTAGTTTATACTTTAGATTGTAATGTACTCTCCTATTGTACTCCTGTTGTTCATCTAGTGGATTTGGGTTGACGTGAGTGGCCCCGCAGATATAGGAGTGAAGCTCCGAACTGCATGAACATTTCCTGGTGCACGGTTCCATTTATTGCTTTTATAATTAGTTTCTTTATTCTGTCTAGAGCAAATCCTAGAGCTAATCCAGCTTAATAATTGAGTTAAAATTTAGTAGGAACCTTTAGGTTATCTCTTGCATTCAAGATCCATGAGTTTTTCAAAAAATAAAAAATTATTAGAAATTTACAAAATGCAACATTCGAGATTAACTAATCTAGGATGGGTTAGTGACGAGCTAATATAGGTCAATGTTGAAACATAACATTACAACTTTAGTTGCAACACTTTATTGGAAGTACTTGGCTACTTTAATACAATTTGGACTAGAAGTCCTATTCTGGAGGGCTAAATACGTTAAGGTGAAAGCAAAATTCACTATAGCACATGATTCAAATTACATGAGTTGAGTTACGAGCTTTTACACAATTTAAGATCTTTCAATCTACTAATTAAAACCCGAGACCTAGTATTACTCTAACAGACAAAAAAAAAAAAAAAAGGCATAGGAGATTGACATTTCGCTACTGTTCTTAAAACAAGGGTAGTGTATTCTTTAAAAAATTTCACGGTGAGAATTTCGTAAATAATTTATCAAGAATCCACGTCCGTTGTTAATTAAAACGAACGCGATTTAATAAAGAACGCTTTTACTTTCCGCGACCGTTCTTTGTAACAAAAAGGGTCACAGGAAGTACATATTAATTTTTTTTTTTTTTTAAAAAGGTAATACATTCCGTGACAGTTTCAAATAGAAATAGTCGTGGATATTTTGGATATTTTTTTAAAAAAATCTTTTTACTTTCCGTTACTGTTTCTCTTAGAAATGGTATGGAAAGTTGGACCTTATCAGATCTGAACTAGTCTCCCAAATTAGATCCGTAACATTCTCATCCTCCACGTATGCAACGCGACGCCTCCACTACCGCAATGCCGACGCACCCACAGTCGCCACAGCCGCCACAGCCGTCGACGGTACCACCGCCACAACATCCACAACCGACGCAACCACCGTCGTTTTTGCCGATCTATGAGTCCGCTACAGCCTCCCCTGCGACGCTGACGCCGACGCTACCACCGATACGCTTCCGCCCCAGCTTCAGCCGTCGGTCGCTGCCTCCACTACCACAGTAGGGTCCCCCTTTTTTTAATGGTTTATAATATATGTTTGTTTTATTTTTATTTTGATAAATGTAATATTTTATGAGTTTTAGAAATTTTATTTCGAATTTATGTTAATTTGTGATTAGTTTTTAATTTTATATATTGTTATGTTAAAGAATATGAATATTGGTAAATATATGTATAAATTTATGATTATTTTTTGTGCTTATATATTAATGTGTGTATGTTGATACATTTGAATTGTTTTTATTCAAAAAAAAAAAAAATTGTTTTTATTTTTTATTTCGAAATTTGATAATTTTAAAGGTGAGTTATTATGATTAAATATTAAAGTGGGCATACTACAAGAATTACTATTATTATTCTATTTTGAATTTTGGCATTTTAAATGTTAAATTTTGAATTTAATTTTTTTTTTTGTGAAATAGGTATTTTGATGAATTAGTTAGTTTGATAAATTAGGTATTTGCTTAGTTGGGTATATATATTGAATATGACTTATGTAGTTTAGTTAGTCAGATTAAATTTGATGAGTTATGTATACTTTGATTATACATTTGGAATTTTGATGAATTAAGGGCATTTCGATGAATTAATTTATATTATATTATTTACAAATTTTTATGTATGTTTATAATTAATATACGACATTTCACTCTGTTCCTACGAATGGACGGGTTAGGAACATTAATTAGAAGCAATGCAAGGTATGTATGAAAATTGAATTAAAGTTTTAATGTGATATTTTGATTTACAATAAATTTTTTTAATTACTAAAATATATATGTATTTTATAGTGCCCGATACAACCAGAAGGTGTTGAGGGTAGATATTATGTCATGCAATACATGTTTGACATCGTGACAAAATATTCATTTGTTGATTGTTTGAATGAGCACTACTACAAAATTGGAAATATAAGTAGCACTTTCCACTACACCTTCATGATGAAGGTGTAGTGGAAAGAAAAAGTTGGAACTTTCCGCGGCACCAGTTGCGAAGGGGTGCCGCGAAAATTTTATTATTATAATAATAATATAACTTTCTGTGACACCCTCCTAGGCAGGTGTCGCGAAAAATTTATTATTAGTATAATAATTTAATTTTCCGCGGCACCCCACCCCAAGAGGGTGCCACGGAAGTTACTATAATATACTAATAATAAAAACGCTATCAGATTTAAAACTTTCGCGACATTAAACGTAACCCTAAAAAAACAAATCAGATCGGAAAATCACTCTATCCGCCACGCCTTCGGTAGCCTCCCCTCGCCGGCAACCGCCTCGCATCTTTCTAGCAGACAGCTGCCAACCACCTTGTCGCCGGCAACCGCCTCATCGCCTGCAACCACCACAACAACGACCACCTCCTCGCCAACTTGCTGCCTCGCCGGCAACGACCGCCAACCAGCCCACTACCGGCGGCTTTGACAGTAAGTATATTTGATTTTTATATTTATTTTTGAATTTATTTCAAATTATATTTGTATATTTGATTTTTTTTTTTGATCTATTTTGAATATTATTGTATGTTATTGTGTGTTATATATGATATTTTAAGAAATTTCTTTTTAGTTTTTGTTGACTTATTTTGAATATTAGTGTTATTTTTTTAATATTAGTTATTTATTTATTTATTTATTGTGTTATTGTTAATGTGAAAGAACAATATTAGTGTTAGTTTTGGAATATTGATGTTATTTTTTAATATTAGTTTTTGTTGATTTATTGTGTTAGTGTTAAGGTGAAAGAACAATATTAGTGTTATTTTTTGAATAATAATTTTTGTTGATTTATTGTGTTTGTGTTAAGGTGAAATAAAAATATTAGTGTTATTTTTTTGAATATTAGTTTTTATTGATTTATTATGTTAGTGTTAGTGATTATTTTTTGACTATATATATAACTTGTATCTAAAAGAAAACATGTAGAAATTACATTCTCCTCCGTGGTCCTTTACAACAAAGGACTCTGTTTTTAGGTTATTCATAATAATGACTTAAATCCTCTCTATTTGATCTAATGTTAATTTATGGTGTCAAATCCGAATATTATGGACACTAATATTAAAATAGTATTATTTCTAAGTATATGAAATAAATGGTATTAATTAACAAAATAACTATTCAAGTACACTTAAAAAGACAACATATCAAAGACAACAGTTAAATAAAATCGTTGCTTTAAAAAAAAAAAAAAAAAAAACACACACACACACACATAGACAACGATTTCGTTGAAGTGTTGTCTTTTCTCAAATTGCACAAAGACAACACACACTTATAACAACGGTTAAGTAAAAACCGTTGTCTTTGACAAAAGTGTTGCATCAAATACAACGGTTTTGGACCAAACTGTTGTCTTTTATACAAAAGACAACACTTTTGTTAAAAACTGTTGTCTTTCTAGTGTTGTCTATGTGCATTTTTCTTGTAGTGAAATTGTTATATATCTAGACAAAAATATATCCTCTATACAAATAAATTAGGATAGCAATTGATTACTATAACTAAGTTGCTAGAGAACGAGCACATTTTCCCAATTTATAAAAATCTTAAACAATGATATATAAAATCTCTAAAGGTACATCACCACATGCGTACATCTACACATTAGCTATTAATTTGAGCAATTATTTGCTCGGCTTCAAGCAATGATAACATCAACAAACATAAACGATCCAAATCATATATTCAATTGCACTATATAATATTTGATTTTATAATTTAAATAATTGTATATCGATCCAAATATTCTTAACATATAACAAATCAACTCAGTGCATCGCATGGGTGAAAATACTAGTTTAATAAAATAACTTTCTCATTTCAAACTTTAAAAATACTATCTTACTAATTATTTATTAATTCTCAACTTTGTAGATCGTGGAGAATTGGTAGACTGAGCTACAATCAATAAGAGATTAATGAAGTTAGAGACGTATGAGCGAAGTTCTTAATTGGTGAATGGGTTAGTACATTACTTGATTAGTACGTTAAGTAATATAATTGATATTGATAATTTTAGATATAAATCGTATTATTAATTACTATGATACTATCAATTATGAGATTTATCATTTTTATTAATTGTGAGATTATAAATATTAAATTCTACATATATTGCTCGAAATCAAGGAATTTCTGACCACTTTTGGTGTCCGAAAAAATCTTTGTCGCTCTTTTCGACCACTGGACAAAGTGGTCGGAAATAGCATCCAAATTTTTAAAGTGGTCGAAAAAATTAGCTACTACAAAGATAGGTGAAAATTCCCAACTCAATTTAAAAAATTTAAACTGTCGAATTTTATTTTCCGACCACCTTTACTTTGAAATAGAGTCAGTAGCATTCAAAAAAAAAAAAAACAAACAAAAAAAGTAAAGGTGATCGGAAATTCTGACATATTCCCCCACAACAAAAAATTTTAAAAATGCACTTTTCGACCATATTTTTAGGTGGTTGGAAAATTAAAGATTTCCAGTAGTGATGTTTTGGTTGTGATATATATATATATATATATATATATATATATATATATATATATATATATTGAGCAGGTTTTGGGTATAAATTGACAAATAAAATGTAATATTTTAAAAATAAATATAACACATCAGTTTTTTTTGAGGTGGAATCGTTATAAAACAAATCTATATTTAAATACATACGACGGCGGTTAATTGTATAACTGATGTTGTGTGTATTTATTTTTTAAAAATTACCTTACCACGTCGGTTTTTAAAGTCAAAAACCGATGTGGTATATTATTGAAAAAAAATGTTTTAAAAAAATAAATCGATATAACCGACGTTGTAAATTTAATTTTTTTAAAAAATAAAAATATACGACATCGGTTATATAAAAAACCGACGTTGTATAGTTTTGTTTTTTAAAAAAAATAAATTTACAACTTCGGTTTTTATTTAATCGACGTCGTATGTTTACTGTACATCGTCTCTTTGAATAATGTCTCTTTTTAACCGACGTTAAAAGTTATTTATGTACTAGTGTTTGATGAGTTAGACCAAGAGGGCACTCACTCGGGTTCAATATCTTGTCTAATTATCTTATTAGCTTTAATTTAACTTTTTGTCCCAGATTGAAAAGTGGATGTGGAATTGCACTAGTGTATGTACCATTAAACTTAGCTTTTTAAATTATTTGAATGATATAGTACGGTATAGAGAATATTTTTGCAGAAGGGGGAGGAGACTCGTGGCAGACAAGATTTTGTCAAATTAACTCCTCACGACTTGGATGTTAATGTTTTTAACTTTACATTATAAACGTTATAAACATTATAATTAAAATGTAAAGGTCACTTTTTTTCTTTCCTCTCCGGGAAAGTAGACACACTCTTTTCCAGGAAAATAGACAAACTCAATCAATAATTCTGGGGATTATGTAATATTTTTCTGGTTATATATTACAGTTCTGGTAACTAGGTCCTAGTGCTGTGTTCTATTGCACTTGTCGAAGTTTCTGTTTTCATTTTTTCTGCATTTTGGCTCTAGCTAGCTACCCACTGCACGCAAAACAACGTAAGTACCCACTACGTAAGAATTTACGTCAGCCTGCCATGGTTAATTCTTCTGCAAGGTGGTCTCCGCGAGTGAGAAAGGGTGCTTGGTCGGAGGAAGAAGATGACCTTTTGAGGAAATGCATTCAGAAATTTGGTGAAGGAAAATGGCACCTAGTTCCCTTTAGAGCTGGTAAAGTAACTAATATATATAAGTATATAATGAATTAAACATTTCAAGAATTCGGTCCCTTCATGCATGTAGAAATATATATATGTATTGCAGGGTTGAATAGGTGCAGAAAAAGTTGCAGATTGAGATGGTTGAACTATCTCCATCCTGATATAAAGAGAGGCCATTTCAGTTTGGAAGAAGCTGATCTCATTCTACGCCTCCATAAGCTCTTAGGCAACAGGCAAGTTCGTTAACCGCTAATACAACCCACTACCGCTAAGCGCTGATAACCAAACAAGCCCAATATCTCTAAATTATAATTTATGTGCTTTCATAATATGTCAATTATCAATGTTACTTCTGAATTATTAGTAGTGTAAATGTTGCCCTCAATTCAGCACTGGAAATTATGGAATTTTCGACCACCTGAAAATAATTTTAAATCAAGTCGAAAGCAAAAAGTGGTCGGAAATAGCAACAAAGGTTTTTCCGGATGACAAAAGTGATGGGAACAAGGCTTTCGACTTGATTTAAGATCACTTTTAGGTGATCAGAAATTCTATAATTTTCAGTAATGATTTTTCAAAACAGAACATATATTATCCCTCCCATAATTGACATATTATGCAGGAACATAAATTACAATTTTCCCTCTGTATTAATTATTTGTTGTAATAAGCTAATAAGTATGCTTATATGTGGCTAGGTGGTCGCTTATTGCTGGCAGAATTCCGGGACGAACAGCAAACGATGTGAAGAATTACTGGCACAGCCATCTTAAGAAGAAGGTAGTTGGCATGCATATGGCTTCTTCTAATAGCAGCAGGCAAGATAATAATTGGGATGATGAGAAGGGCAAAGCCCCACAAATCAAGGAAAACATCCTCTTTAGGCCTCGACCTAGGAGATTCTTTAGGACCTCGTTGTCATCTCCGGCGTTGTCGACACTAACCGGAAAAGCTAAGGCTGTCGCCTATGATGCTCCTCCTCCTCCTCATCATCATCAACTCCAAGCACAGCCGGAAGCAACTTCGCCGCCGGCGGACTTGCTAATGGTATTTAATGTCCAACAAAACAATAACTCAATGGCGACTAATTTTCCGGCACAAACAACGGCGCCGCCGTCCCACGACGGCGTGAAGTGGTGGGATTTGCTCTACGACGACGATCACCAAGGACTAATTGATTGGACGACTGATGATGACTTTCCGATTGATGTGGACCTTTTAAAACTTTTAGACACAACCATTTAGAGCATCCACATCGGTGGATATTATGGAGATAATGTCAGATGAATTATCTCGGGTAGGAATAATAACAAGTGTGGGGTGGAGATATTTCTCTTGCAAATTCAAGGAGAATGCAGAAAAAGAAGAAAAAGAAAGAGAAGAGAAAGGAGGTTGCTATGCGCGTTTCGCGTCCCGCCCACACGAGCGGCGCGCCTGACTCTTTTTTTTTTTAATTTTTTTTTTTGTTTTTTAATTTTTGATTTTGATTTTTTTGTTTTTTTTTCCTCCCCTTCCCACATTCTCTCTCCTAATCACTTTTAAATCATACGTGTCACTATTCTCTTTGTATTTTATTAAGATGGTCGACACCCTTGTAATCTTTTCTCATTTTCAAAATGTGATATTACTAAATTTGCAATTAATCATTATTCGTTCTTTATATAATTCTCTTTCCTCCTTCAAAAATGATTCACTTTCATATGGCTAGCTTTATACAAAATTATTTCTTAGAATAAGGTTCAAATTGTCCACTAAAGATAACATGAAAATATAAATAGGTCACTGAACAAAAAAAAAAAAAAAGTACAATTAAGCCATTGAACACTCCAAATGTATGCAATTTCACGGGATAACAGGTTACCATCAATTTTAGCAGGTTACCTGCTTACGTGGCAGCTGAGTTGACATTTTTTATAATTTTTAAATAATTTTAATAATAAATTTTTTAAAAATAATTTTTTAAAAAAATTATTATTAAAATTTATTAAAAATATCAACGCAGCTGCCACGTAAGCAGGTAACCTGTTAAAATTAATGATAACTTGATATCAAGTGAAATTGCCTACATTTGAAATGTTCAGTGGCCTAATTATACTTTTTTTTTTATTCAGTGACTTAATTATATTTTTAGGTTACGTTCAGTGGTCAATTTAAACATTATTTCTTATTTCTTTAATCAATCAAAAAGTCCTAATAATAATATAATAATAATAATAATTTTAAAATTAAAAAGTGCCTTTGCAATTCTGACCGTAGAAATGCAAATTTGCTTAGGTCAGAATTGCAACAGCTAAAGACGTGGCCATTTGTTTAAAGAAGACAAAATTGCCACGTCATCTTGGCATCACTGCAAATTGCAGCGAAGCGAATGGCCTAATACGTGCTTTTCATTTTAACTCCAATTGTATTTTACTTTGTAATCAGGGACGGAGAATGGGAGCAGGGGCACCTACCCCCTCACCCCACCCACACCCCCACCCACACCCCCACCCATATATAATCTTTGTATGTATATATATGTATATATAGTACATGTTTTAGTATTAGTATAAAAAAACTATAAAATGTTAATGAGAGTGAGTTAGATTCGGTGGTAAAGCATATATTTAGCAATAGTGAGGTCAAGGGTTCAAATCTTTGTATCATATAGTTTTACAATTCTTTAATTATGTTTCAATTTTTGTTATGAATATTTTTATAAAGTTTCGATGTGTTTTATTTTTCGTCCATATCCAACAATATTTACAACCTATTTCTTAAGGAATTTATTTATTTATTTTTAAATTATCTCTTTTGTTTTAATGTTTCGCCTTTACTGGAAAAATTTTCTGAATCCGTCTGTACTGTTTCGCCCCCCTCAACCAAATTTCTGGCTCCGTCCCTGTTTGTAATGTACGAAAACAATTATGTTGTCATAAATTTAACTAAAATATTATAAAAATGAATAGTTATTAAAATGTATAATATAATATATAACAATATAGTTGGAATTTTTAGTATATTTGATCATGTATTTATTTTCATAGTAATAAAATATTAAAACTAAAATTTTGTATGGTTAATATAGTTCTTAATCATGTACATATTTAGATCAATTTATAAATGAATATACATAATTAAATTGATTTATTCTTAATTGTATTTTATATATATTATAATTTCAATAATATAAATAATTATGGGAATTATATTTAGAAATCAAAATATGTAAATTTTAAATTTTGTATGAATATATTTAGACCATAATCGGATGTATTTTCTTAAGTTTGTCACTAACAAAATGCTAAAATCATAATAAGTATATATTTTACATTTCACAGTATTACACTTTGAATATAAACACCATTTATGTAGAGATAAATTTCTATGTAGTAGTAATAATGCTAGAATTATTTTCAAAAGTTAGATGATGTAAAAAAAAAAAAAAAATTACATAAAGCAATGGTTCAATAGATATGTATTATAGTCACGTACAAATTGTGAATTTTACAAATATAAAAATTGTGTGTAAATAATCATTACTCGAAAAAAAAAAAAAGTTTTAAATAACAACGAAGTTTTAAATTGTATGTATTATCGCAGCGGTCCAAGCACCCGGTCACCCCAGGCACCTATCACCCAGGGGGAGGTCAACTCGCCTCGACCATCGGAGAGGCGGGGAGGAGGGGACTCCCGCCGAGGCCGCCAGTGCGACGGCGATGGAAGGGCACCAACCCAAACCAGGCCCGCCCTGGAGAGGTTGGGCGATCACGTGTTGGCCCGGGACAGGCTGGGTCCGAGGCCAGCCAACGGTTCCCGCGGCACCCAGCTCGTCGCGAACGGGAACGGTCCCAACGGGGCCCCCGCCCCCAGCATCCAACCGGCCGCCTCCACCAGGTCGGGGGAAGATCTGAGGGCCCAACTCACCAACCACCGTAGCAGTGGTGCACCGCCACCACCCCCTGTCGCCCCCGCTCCGGCTCGCGCACTCATCTAGGAGGGGGTGGCGGCCTTTGAACAAGCCTCCACGGCGCTGGCGCGCGTCGCGGCGGGCCTTCGGGCTGAGGAACAAGTCGACCTAGGCGCCACCCGAGGGCGCAGGCGTCACCTCCACCTCCTCCCACCCGGGGGCGCAGCGGTCCAAGCACCAGGCCACCCCAGGCACCTATCACCTAGGGGGAGGTCAACTCACCTCGACCATCGGAGAGGCGAGGAGGAGGGGACTCCCGCCGAGGCCGCCAGCGCGATGGCGATAGAAGGGCGCCAACCCAAATCAGGCCCGTCCTGGAGAGGTTGGGCGATCACGTGTCGGCCCGGGACAGGCTGGGTCCGAGGCCAGCCAACGGTTCCCGCGGCACCCAGATCGTCGCGAACGGGAACGGTCCCAACGGGCCCCCGCCCCCAGCATCCAACCGGCCGCCTCCACCAGGTCGGGGGAAGATCTGAGGGCCCAACTCACCAACCACCGTAGCAGTGGTGCACCGCCACCACCCCTGTCGCCCCGCTCTGGCTCGCGCACTCATCTAGGAGGGGGTGGCGGCCTTTGAACAAGCCTCCACGGCGCTGGCGCGCGTCGCGGCGGGCCTTCGGGCTGAGGAACAAGTCGACCTAGGCGCCACCCGAGGGGCGCAGGCGTCACCTCCACCTCCTCCCACCCGGGGGCGCAGCGGTCCAAGCACCAGGCCACCCCAGGCACCTATCACCTAGGGGGAGGTCAACTCGCCTCGACCATCGGAGAGGCGAGGAGGAGGGGACTCCCGCCGAGGCCGCCAGCGCGACGGCGATAGAAGGGCGCCAACCCAAATCAGGCCCGTCCTGGAGAGGTTGGGCGATCACGTGTCGGCCCGGGACAGGCTGGGTCCGAGGCCAGCCAACGGCCCACCGGCGGAGGAATCATGCTCCCGCCGGCCACTGCGACAAGAATCGGTCACTTGGAGGTCGCCGAGCCATGGGCCACGCACCCAGCCGCGACACGAGGCAGCCTCGCGTGGGTCCGCAGGGCGGGTCCCCCGACCCCACCCGCGACGTGAGCAGGCCTCCCGGGTCGAACGATCAGGTGAAACGGATGGTAGAGCTCCGAGCTCCCATCGGGAAGAGGTCGAGCAGCTACGGAGGAGGATGGACGAGCTCCAGAAGAAGATCGATGCGAGGGACGGGTCTCCGGAGCCCCAGGATGTGCTGGCCTCCCCATTCGCGAACACTATCATGGAGGAACCCTTACCTCGAGATTTTCGTTTTCCCACCATCAAGGTGTACTCGGGGGCCACGGACCCGCGGTTACACCTCAGCAGGTACAGGGCCGCCATGATGATCACCGGGGCTACTGACGCCATCCTATGTAGGGGGTTCTTCGCCACCCTGGATGGGCAGGCGCATGATTGGTTCGGATCCCTCCCGGCGGGGTCCATCTCCACCTTTGCGGACTTCACCCGGCAGTTCCTATCCCATTTTGGCACCAGCATACGGCGGAAGAAGCAAATTGCCGACCTGTGTGATTTGAAGCAGGGGAGCTCGGAATCACTAGCCGAGTACCTCAGCAAGTGGAAGAAAGAGGCCATGGGGTCGCCGACTTTGATGGAAAGTCGGCCATGGTGATTTTCCGAAACAACTTGAGGTCAGGCGCTTTTCACTAGGACCTCATCAGGTACCCCCCCAGGACTTATACCGACCTGATGGACAAGGCAGCAAGGTACGCTGACGCCGAGGCTGCCGAGAAGAGGAAGAAGGAGCAGGTGGAAGGAAGAGGTCGAAAAGACAAGGCACCCCAGGAGGAGCGCAAGGCGCCGCGGCCACACCGACGTGAGTACGCTGAGGGGCCCAGGCTGAACCCCACATGCTATCTCACCCCGCTAACACAACCTGTGGGTACCATCTTGGCGCACGCGGAGGACCAGGGAATCGTGGTATTCCCGAAGGAGGAGTGCTTGAAGAATATCGGCGAGGGGGACCCCAACAAGTACTGCAGGTTCCACCGGCAGAAGGGGCACGATACAGACGAATGCATCCTCCAAAAGAGACAAATCGAGGAGCTCATCCAAATGGGTTACCTCGGCCAATTCATTAAGAAGCCCGGCCAGGCGCAAGGCCAAGCGCAGGGCCAGAAGCAAGGCAATGTATGGAGGAAGGGGGGTGGCCAGGCGCCATCCACCTCGGCTCCCGTAAGAGGGACCACCACGACAACAGCTCCGAGGAGGAGGAGAAGACGACAGAGGACTCCCAGCCCCGAGGAAACGTACCATCTACGTCATTTTCGGGGGGCCAAGGGAGGGGACTCGCCAGCCGACGGAAGAGGTGGGCGAGAAGCTTGTACGTGGGGAAGGTCACACGAACACCCCACGAGAAGAAACCAAAGAGGGAGCCCATCACGTTCACCGACGCCGACCTACCTGACGGGCCCTCTCCCACCGGGACGCCTTGGTGGTCAAGCTGGACATCAACAACGTGGTGGTGCACCGGGTGCTCGTGGACACGGGTAGCTCGGTCAACGTCATGTACCACGACACAATACACCAAGCTGGGACTCTCAAGAGGGCAGCTGGAGCAGGTACGAACCCCCCTATCCGGGTTCACGGGGAACTCAATCGAGACAGAGGGATCGATCACTTTGGAGTGGAGATAGGCACCCCACCTCACACCAGGAGGTGGAGGTCGAGTTCGTAGTCGTCAAAATCAACTGCGGCCACAACATCATTCTCGGTCGACCCGCCCTAGAGGACTCAGGTGCGTGATTTCCATGGAGCACCTGTGCCTCAGATTCCCGACAGCGACCGGGGTCGGGGTCGCCCGAGGGGACCAAAAGGTGAGCCGCAGTTGCTACTTGAAGGCGTGCCGCCAAATTGGTCAAAAGGACCGCCAGGTCCACACCAGGACGGCCACGTAAGAGGTGGATCTTGGCATTGCTATTCTAGGAGGAGGACCGTTCCCCTCCCCCAATAATGTCTTAGTGAACGACAATAAGCGGAATAAAGTTTCATGTCACGAAACACGTTGTGAGTAGGACCCTTGTTACGAAGTTGGTTCTCCAAAAAAAAAAATGAAAAAAAAAATATAAAAAAAATAAAAATCATGAAACAAATGGGGAACGAGTGCTCACTCTTGACTTCCCCCACGGACCCTAAGGGGGCACGAGGTCCGACCTCGCGTACCAACCCCGACGGAGGACGCACCCTAAGGGGGCACGAGGGCCGACCTCACGTACCAACCCCAACGGAAGAGCCCGGTGGCACAGTCCGAAAGGACTTTGCCCGAGCGGCTAACGCGCACCCTAAGGGGGCACGAGGTTTAACCTCACGTACCAACCCCGACGGAGGAGCCCGGTGGCTTGGTCCGACAGGACTGGGCCCAAGCGGTTAGGCGCACCCTAAGGGGCACGAGGTCCGACCTCGCGTACCAACCCCGACGGAAGAGCCCGGTGGCGTAGTCCGGAAGGACTTAGCTCGAGCGGCTGAGGTACCCTAAGGGGGCACGAGGCCGGACCTCGCGTACCAACCCGACGGAGGAGCCCGAGTGCCTAGCTTGAACGAGCAAGGATGGAGCGGCTATCGCACCTAAGGGGGCATGAGGCCGGACCTCGCGTACCAACCCCGACGTAGGAGCACGAGTGCTTAGGCTCGAAAAAAAAAAATCAGGGGCGGTTTGGAGGACCTCGGCCCTAGGCCGAGGTCGAGGCCGGCCCTAGGCCCGAGGTCGAGGCCGGCCCGACTCGGCGTGGCAGGTCGGCACGCGAGGTCGGCCGACCCCAGGGTCGCACGGCCTCGGCAGGCGAGGTCGTGCGACCTCGGCACCGGAGGTCGGCGCGACCTCGCGCGCGGAGGATGGCGCGACCCGGCAGAGGGGGACGACCGTCGCCGAGCCGACCCCGGCGTGGCTTGAGCCCAGGGACCACGAAGGCGCGGCCTGCAGGCCACCCCCGTGGCAGCGTCACGGCGACGCCACCGCGCCGGCGCCGTGACGGAGTGACATGGCAGAGATGCGGCGGTGCGTATGTGTCCTAAGCAGATGAAGGAGTCATGTTCCGGATGGAGTTCTCATCGTTATCACAAGAAGTGCATTTTTTAGGCTGGGACGCGGACATCTCGGGGTCGGCATTTTGGGGGTCGGCCGGAGCATCTACTCTCCTTCACTGACGATTACTCGCAGCTCGCAGAGTGGGGGACTGATGACGGATATATTGGAAATCGACCAGAAACGACCCGAGGGCGCGAAGCAAGAACGGGTCCCGGGGCGGCGCCACGTACCCCGCCCCGGCCGAGGCCTCGCCACGTGGCCCCGCCCCGCACGGGCCACGTTGGAGGCCGGCCGCCTCTCCAGGAGGCCTGGCCTGCCTCTCCAGGAGGCCGGGCCGACCTCCACATGGCCCGACCTAGGCCCATGATGAGCTCGGCCTGGCCCCCGCAGCGCGGCCCGGTCGCGAGACCAGGCGCGGTCAACTCCAGATCCAACTACCCCCCGTTTTAGGGGGAGGCGGTTGGGGGCTTAGCTTGTATAAAAGCCCCCCTCCTTGTCCTAACAAGGACATGCTATCAACGATCTACATTTCCTACATACTTTGTCCTAAAATACTACTGTGATAGCCAGTTCTACGGCGTATAATACAATCTACAGTCTCACGGCCTTTGATATATCCTTCGTACCATTTGTTTGTTATTCGTATTCTTATTCGGATTAGTTAAGTCGGACCGCCCGGTTTAATTAAATCCATCAGCATGAAAGCTCATAGATAAACTAATGTTAATTACAATATTTCGTTTGTATCTCTCATATTAACATAGTGAATTGTCAAACACAAAACTATATACAATATGTACATACTTTTCTTCTATAAAATACCTTTGGAATATGTGTTGAATTAGTTATACACTTCTATAACAATTTTGGTGGTATACCTAAAAGATAGTTGTAGGTTTTTGATGCGTAGTGGAATAAAATATTTTTCAAGAGTAAAACCAAGGTAAAGATTTGGCAAAGTGCATGAAAATAAATGACAGAGAATTTTATAGTGGTTCAAATAATGTGATGTTATCCTTCTACTCCACTCTTCTCACAAATTTATGTCACTCACAAATTTATATCATCACAAACTTTACAGTCATGATTGAGTCAAACAAGTGTTTGATCACAAAGTCTGCATGAGTTTGCTTATGTATTCACAAGAGACCCATGTTACTCTACCTAAATCTACCACAAAGGTAGATATCTATGCAAATTAAACACAAAGGTTGAAAACTCCTCCAACTACAAGACTTAGAAACTAGATCTTTTATGTTCTTGAAGTCTCTTCAAAAACTATATGATTGACGTTTGTAGCTTTTTGAATGCTTGAAAACTCTATGTAATCTCTTATATTTTCTGTTCTCTTCTTTGAGAATTCCATCTATTTATAGATGTGCTTCGAATTTTTTCATTGGAGAAAAAATTTTGATTCTCTAACTTAGCAATAAAATAATATTCCTAGATTTGACAAGTGTAGGTTGCATCCAATAATTCTTGCAATTTGTCCTTAAAATTCAGCTTTATCTGACTTCCATGACTCTTTATTGAAAATGCATGTATCCACATTGGATAATGTGCCAACGCTCAAGTAGTATGGATCTAGCAAAGAATGTTGATCAAGAAGTTATGCTGCTTATCGTCATTCTGTCATAAGCTTTGTTGCTTACCTCTAAGACTTGTTCTTGGCCTTGAAAAGTCTTATTGTTACTCGAACTTCGACTGACGTAAAGTCTTGTTTCTCTCAATCCTCTACTTCTTGAAATTCCTGCTGTTGATTGAGAACTTTGTTGTTGCAAAGTTGTGTTGCGATGACATTAGCAATATGTCACCTTAAATACTTGTGCTAGCTACTTAAGTCTTGCTGCTTGCAAACTCCTACTCTTTATAAACCTTTGCTATTGGTGATGTCAAGATCTATATCGTCCTCAAAACTCCAACTATTGGTAATGCTTTGTTGCGATGTAGAGTTGTGCTACTACCAACTTTTGTTGTTAATGACTTCACCATGATGTCACACACAAATTAAAGTCTTGCTATGTTGAACTCCCTTGAAGTTGAACACTTTGATAAAAATCTTGCAACGAACAACCTAATTTCTAGACTTTAATCTAAAAATTTGGGGGTGTAATGTAATCCTATATTACACTCTGACTCATAAAAATCTAATTACATTTATTACTAACATCAATAACAAACTCATATGTGAGTGAAAGTGGTTATGTAGTAGGAATAAATTAAAGATTCACAACTTCAAAATCTTTCAATGCTATAAGGAAATGCAAAATATTAACAAATATAGTAACAGATTAAGTAGCTACAACTTTTTTGAAAACAAAGAAGCTAATTCATTAATCATAAACTGAAACGTTTACAATAAAAATCGATGTAATGGTTAAACATTCCTTACCGTCAGACATAGAAACAACTTCCCCAGCAATGCTATAGAAAATTTGGTACACGGACAGTTTCAAATATTTGAAGCTGAATTCTTTGGAGGAACTTAAAACTTCTTTAATGATATGGTCAACGTACCCAAGACGGACTCGGTTGAATAGTCTTGCACACCACCTGAGTATCTATTTCCATTCTTCTTTCCATTGACAATATCTCCACAGAGCTGAACTGCATGTCATAGTTCAGAGGAGTCTCTTTTGTCATTGTCGTGTTTGTCATTCAGGATGATATTCACATACGTCATGACAAATTTTATCGTTTCACGCTTTATGAAAAAGAACTTGCCAAGTAAACGAGAGGAAGAAACTCATCAAAACAGTGAGAGGAAAAACACAGAAATTGCAAACAAAATTAAACCAGGCCAGTAAAACAAAACAAAGGGAAACAGTAGTGCAAAAATGAGGGAGTAACGAGGGGTGGGGGAAGGCGTAACCGGTGGCAAAGACGAAGAAGGAAGAGAAGACAAAAGGCGGACGCTGTCTGCGATGGAGATGACGATCGGATGCCTCCTCCGCTTGCTTCGCAGAGGCAGCGACCGTGTGAAAAATAGAGACGAGAGGAAACCCTAGAATTTTTATTTTATTTTATTTTATTTTTATTTTTGTTTTGCTTTTTAGTTTGACTTCAACACCTAATAGTTTGATTCTAAGTAGCTACAACTTAATTACTTATGAATTCCGTGTTTTTAGCCACAAAATTTGTTAGTAAATTAAATATCTTCGGATTTAGGTAATTTACAAATGTTTCCATAAGTAAGTTTGTTTTTTTTTTTTCCTATAGTGTAACAATTTTTCAATCAACTTTATTTTCTTTCACATATGTCAGAATTAGCGGGTACTTAATTAATTAAGATTTATATAGACATTTAAACACTTAAAGGTATTCAATTTACATGAGTCTTTAAAACTTGGTAGTATTTGAAGAATTTTTAAAAGTCTATATATTGGTATTCAAAAAAATTCAAATTTTTAAAGTTTTTTCTCTTAAATATAAATAATTGAAATCTATATTCTAATTGCAACTTCTAAACTTTTTTAAAGCTCTAGATTTTTTCTCACGGTAAAAACTTTACTAAACTTTTTTTTCTTCTTAAACATTACAGGGAGAATATATATATATATATATATTATATATATATATATATATAATATATATATATATAATATATATATAGAGAGAGAGAGAGAGAGAGAGAGAGAGAGGTTCAGGTACATTTAAGGTTTCCTGTGCGGTTATGCGGTTGATTAATGTGCGTGAGATTTGTACTTAAGGTGCGTGAGTATTGTGCTTAACATGCGTGAGGTTTGTGCTTAATGTGCATGAGTATGTACTGAGTTTTGTGTTTAATGGGTGTGAGTTTTGTACTTAAGGTGCGCGAGTCTCAAGCTTAAGGTGGGTGAATTTTGTGCTTAATGTGCGGGAGTGTGTACTTAATGAAAGTTGTTGTTGAAACTTTAAAATGCATGAATTTTGTGCTTAACATGCATGAGCTTTGTGCTTAACATCCGTGAGTTTGTGCTTAATGTGAGTAGTTGTTGAAACTAATAAGGTGTGTGTGTGTTTTTGTGATTAACATGCGTGGATTTTGTACTTAAGGTGCGTGAGGCTTGTGCTTA
>NW_017617323.1:0-18657 GCF_001879475.1 Ipomoea nil
TGTAGAAGAAACAATTTCCTCATGTGGTATGTTGTTTGAATGTTGCAATTATGATATCTGTTTGTAGTTGGAGTATGCATATTTGCTATATCTTGAATGCTTTATTAGGTGACCATCATTAATGTTTTGACATATACTAAAATGATTATGATTGTTCAATTTTTTTTTTTTTTGGAAAACCACAATGCAGTATACTATTCCTGTAATTGAATACACATGTTCCCCTTATATTTTTGCACTTCTTCATTTTACACATGTACAAACTGTTTTAAAGTCTTTGGCAAATGATGAATCTTTAAATCTGATGCCATTATTGTACACTACAGTTTAATACATGTTAGATGATGGCCTGCTAACTGTGATGGTAATTATTACTCAATGTAGAACTATCTATAAAGAGATAGTATATTTGATCACTTACTAAATGAGAAATACATATTTTTCAGATTTTAATATAGGACTATATACTTATACTCTGATGAATTCTATTATTTTGTTTAGAATTTGATCAGTTTGACCAAGTCTAGATTTAAATGAAAGTAATGTTGATTTAAATGTCTATAATGTAGGACCGTGTATATAATGGCTAAACTATTTGATTCCTTTGAATTTAGTTTTTGAATGACATAATTTGTGTGTTTGATTGATTATCTGTGAAGTGTTACATTTTGACTATTGTTAGATGTTATTATTTTTTGGTAGTTTGGTAATGAAAATTTTTAAATGTGTGATTTTTAAAGTAAAATAGCATTGTGTATACAGTTTAAATATTGACAGATGGCTATATTTAAATCAGTTTAGAAAATTGTGTTCGTTCTTGATTCTTTGACAAATGATGAATCTTTGTTTCTGATGCACATATTGAATGACTAAAATAGATTTTTAATACATGGAATCTTTATTTGTTTTGACATTTTTTTTTTTGCACAAAGATTGAATACATGTTACATGATGATTTGTGGCAGTGCTGCCAGATTCTTAGATATCACAGCTTCTTAGTGTTCACATTACAAATTAGTAGATTATATATTATGTAGTATGGGATGAGTATTTACTCTTCAAAGTACACAATAGTTGTTAGTTTTGTAAATTGTAGTTGTTGAAATGTTTCTATTTTAGATGTGTTAACATAAAAAACAGTCCTCTAATGTGTATTTTTTTTTTTTATACAGAAATTGACATGATGATATAGTTTGCCAATTTTGAAAATACCAGTGTGATCTTGTAATGTACTAAACATCAGTGTGAGTTTTTACTGGTAATTTGAAGGCTCTAACGTGTATCATATTTTTTGTACAATTCTTGAAAGTTTCTTGAATACATTGATTTTTTTAAAATTTTTTTGAAGTAATGTATTCTATTTAGTAAGGTTTTTAATTTAGTTAGGACAATCATAATTAGATTGGATTTTCAGCAAGCTATACTATATATATATATATATATATATATATATATATATATATATATATATATATATATATATATATATATATATATATATTTTAATTCACCAAGCCAATTTTAATTTTTAAGTAATGTTCATTTAAAAGTCTAGAATATAGGACTATCTACTACTGTGAGTATTAATATTATTATCTGTGTTTATAATTGTATAACCTAGGATTAGTTTTCTATGGTTAGAATGAGTCTACTGTCTGTATCCTATTAGATAGGAGTAGTTAGAGGTAGACTGAGATATACTCTCCTGTAATTCTATCGTTGGTTAATTGGAATTGATTTTGAATTCTCATATGGTATCAGCCTAAACACGATCCTCCACCACAAAAACGCTACCCCTACCCATGTCGTCGAACTCCTCGATCGCACTCCATCTGCCGCGGCGGTTCATCTCCGGCGAACCCGAACCCCCTCGCCGGAGCACACCACTTTATATCATGAAATTAACCTCTAGGAATTTTCTGTTTTGGAGAACCCAGCTAATACCCTTTCTTAGAGGCCAGGATTTGATCGGCTTTGTGGATGGAACCACCCCATGCCGGCAGCCACTCTCACCGGTCTCCGGCAATTCCGGTACCAGCACAACCACTACGGCGACAGCCCGAACCCAGCATATAAACATGGATACTCCAGGATCAGTCGATCCTTTCTCTATTAATATCCTCGATGTCAGATGAGGTATTGCATCTCGCGGTTGGCCGGAATACCGCCGCCGACGTTTGGAAATCAATCTGCACCGCTCTCGGCTCCAACACGCAGGCTCGTTGTCTGAGTTTGCTGGGCCCATTCCAGGCGCTCCAGCAAGGAAACTCCACGCCGGGGCGATTACCTTGGACGGGCGAGCTCCTGGTAGAAGCACTCGCGCAAGCTGGACAGCCTCTCTCCATGCCGAAACAGAACCTTTACGTTCTGAGAGGCCTGAGGCCGGAGTACCGTGCATACGCTACGTCTCTCACCGCTCATGCGCCGATGTCGCTCCAGCATCTCGGCTGATCATCTGCAGGCCGCCGATTTCATATTGGCAGATGACTTTCCGGACGCTGGCAGTGGTTCGCCGTCGCGCTCTATGCAGGCCGAGGCAGTGGTGGCCGACACTCCCAGTCCAGCAATAATCAAAACAGCGGTGATGGTGGCCGGCAGTCCCAGTGGCGTGGTGGAAGAGGTGGCAGAAATCATCGGGGTGGCCGAAATCAGCGCGGTGTACCACGTTGTCAAATTTGTAGATCGCAGGGACATATCGCGGTCTACTGTTATAAACGGTACACGACGCAGCCACCTGCGCAAGCCCATGTTGCAGTGTCCGGCGAGTCCCCGGGCACATCCGTACCACCGGCCGACGCGTGGTATCCTGGACACGGGTGCCACGGCTCATGCCACTCCCGATGCCGCATGATAACATCCGCGGAGGAGTATAATGGCCCGGATACGCTCCGGGTGGGAAACGGTATAGGTTTAGTAATCTCACGGGTTGGCCATGCATCAATCCCATCTTTGTCAAAACAATTGTTTCTATCTGATGTATTACATGTCCCGAAATTAACTGTTCCCCTATTGTCTGTTCAAAAATTCGCTAAAGAAAATAGTGTGTTTTTTGAATTTCATGACAGTTGTTTCATTGTGAAGGATTCCAAAACCAAGGCAGCGCTTCTTAAAGGCCCGACTTCTGGAGGTCTGTACAAGCTACCTGTGTCCTGGAGTCATTTTGCGTTCGTCAGTTCCCGGGCCAACACCCACAATCTGGCATCGCAGACTCGGTCATCCACATAGTCTAGTGCAAAATAAAATTCTTCAGCATTGTTCAGTTACTCAAAATAAAACTAGTTTCGGGTCATGTACGGCTTGTCACCTCGGCAAGTCCTCTCGGTTTCAATTAGATAGGATAAAAGAATCTAGCAACAATGTACTAGATCTATTGTATACGGACATCTCGGGGCCTGCCACCAGTTGTCTCGTCTAGTGGTTATCGTTATTTCCTTCTGTTTGTTGATGATCATTCCCGGTATTGCTGGTTTTATCCATTAAGGGTAAAATCAGACATCTATAAAATGTTTGATGTGTTTCGTGTGTTGGTAGAGCGGCAATTTTCGCGCTCTATCAAGTCTATACAGTCGGATCTAGG
The DNA here is from genome assembly GCF_001879475.1 of Ipomoea nil. NCBI lineage: Eukaryota > Viridiplantae > Streptophyta > Magnoliopsida > Solanales > Convolvulaceae > Ipomoea > Ipomoea nil. The sequence goes on from NW_017617323.1 coordinate 3,578, forward strand.
GGGTGAGTACCGCAAACTTCATACCACGTTTCAAACCCTTGGGATTAATCACCGTCAATCATGCGCTTACCACGCATGAGAAAAACGGAAGAGTTGAGCGCCGTAACAGACACATTGTCGAAACGGGCTTGGCTCTTCTCGCCCAAGGGGCTGTCCCACAACAATACTGGGATCATGCTTTCGAAACAGCCACGTGTCTAATCAATTACCTACCTTCCTCAACATTAAATTTTGAAAGTCCATATTACTGCCTTCAATAAAAGTTACCCCATATCAGTTTCTACGTGTCTTCGGGTGCTTATGTTACCCGTATCTAAGGCCTTATAATCGGCATAAAATAGAGTTTCGTTCCACACCGTGTGTCTTTCTGGGGTATCCTCCGTCCTTTCGAGGATACAGATGCATGGACTTAACCTGTGGGAAGACGTATATATGTCACCATGTGCGGTTTGACGAGTCTATTTTTCCCTTTGCCACAGGTACATCACCGCGAGCTGTTGAGCCACAGCCTGTGCCGTGGGCAGCTGGTCCCATAGTACCAGTTCACAATGAACCTGCAGTTAGCCCTATCTCTACTATACCACACGACTCTGACCCCTAGCCAATAGCTCAAGAAGTGCCACAATTGGCCATTGAGCTCACTGTACCGGCTTCTCGGGGGCGGGGTCGGGGTCGGGGTCGGACACAACCTCAAGAGCGGGATCATGTTATGCGTCTCTGCCGCATGACACAGGGCACTGATGAAGAATTCCACGCCCTAACTGCAGTCACTGCTGATCCAACATGTTATTCTCAAACAGTTGGGCACCCACAGTGACGGGATGCCATGGATCAGGAGTTTAATGCTCTACTGCATAACAACACCTGGCGTCTGGTCCCACCTGATCCTACTATGAATATAATCGGATGTAAGTGGGTGTTTCGCACCAAGCGTACTGTAGATGGCTCGGTAAAACGGCACAAGGCTCGTTTTGTGGCGAAAGGTTTTTAATCAGGTAGCCGGAGAGGACTTCTTCGACACCTTCAGTCCCGTGGTCAAACCGACAACGGTTCGGCTTCTTTTTTCGTTGGCCATCACCAACAAGTGGACTCTACGACAGGTAGATGTGCACAATGCATTCCTAAATGGGCATCTAGCCGAAACAGTCTATATGAAGCAACCTTCCTGTTACGAGGACCCGACTCACCCTAATCACGTCTGCCACTTGCAAAGGTCTCTCTACGGCCTGAAACAGGCTCCGAGGGCATGGTTCAAGAGGCTGCGTGACTTTCTTCTTACCACAGGGTTTAATGCGTCAAAGACGGATGTCTCTCTCTTCTACTACAGCTCAGATGGGTGTCAGGTTTTTCTCCTTGTTTACGTCGATGACATCATTATGATGGGGAGCAATGCTACACTGGTTAATACTTTATTAAGCCGGCTGGCTACTGCGTTCAAGATCCGGGATCTTGGCAAACTGGGGTTCTTCTTATGCATTGAGACTGTGGACACTAAAGGCGCATGATCCTATCCCAGCGTCGTTATATGTCTAATTTGTTGAATCGAGCTGGTATGGTTGACTGCAAGCAACTAGCCACACCCGCATCCACCACACAGGCCGTAACTCCATCTGATGAACCGTTTGATAATCCCACACAGTACCGTCGAATTGTTGAGGCTTTACAGTACCTCACTATTACTCGTTCGGATCTATCATACGCAGTGAACCGTTTGTGTCAGTTTATGCATACTCCGACAGTTGATCACTGGGCCATGGTCAAGCGGGTCTTACGGTATATCAAAGGCACCTTGGATTATGGGCTTCGTCTTAGTTCTTTCCGACTGCTGCCATTCACGCCTATTCCGACTCTGACTGGGCCGGCTGTCCGATTGATAGGAAGAGCACTAGTGGGTATGCGGTGTTTCTCGGGACTAATCTCGTCTCTTGGCTATCAAGGAAGCAACGGACTGTGGCCCGCTCTTCGACTGAAGCAGAATATAAAGCCCTAGCTGATGTTGCCGCTGAAGTCACTTGGGTTGTCTCTCTTCTCCGTGAGCTTAGTCTACACACTGGGCAGCCTTCTACTCTGTGGTGTGATAATTTAGGAGCACCATATCTGTGTGCTAATCCAGTTTTCCACGCCAGGACGAAGCATGTTGAAATCGACTATCATTTCGTCCGTGATAAGGTTGCCAGCGGGGACTTTGTGGTTAATTTTGTATTGACTAAAGATCAGCTGGCCGATGTCTTCACCAAGCCTCTTCCCGAACCCAGATTTATAGCTCTTTGAGACAAGCTCAACGTTGTGTCTCTAGCACCGTGTGCTTGAGGGGGTGTGTGAGTATTAATATTTTTATCTTTGTTTATAATTGTATAACCTATGATTAGTTTTCTATGGTTAGAATGAGTCTACTGTATCCTATTAGATAGGAGTAGTTAGAGGTAGACTGAGATATACTCTCCTGTAATTCTATCGTTGGTTAATTGGAATTGATTTTGAATTCTCATCCTACTTATACTGTGATCAATCAAATATTTTGGATACAATTTTGTCCTTAAAGTATAATGTAATTTTAACTTTACCAAAGCTATATCTAAATTAAAGTAAGGTTCTTTTAGGTTAGTTGTCATAAAGAATAGTTCTCTATAGTGTACTTTTTACAGATATGTACTAAAAAACAGTGTGATTTTGTAATTCTAGAAAGAGAAGTATTACTCAGCTATGTTTCATACGAATGTGTATCATCTATCATTGTTTAAACTAAATTTTGAGCAATCCAAAACTGTTTTTTTTTTTTTTTTTGAAATATATGGAAGGGGGACACCCACAGGTTACACCAGAAGACTATTTTTTTTCTTTAATTTGTTTTGATTGCTGTTTTGGGGTTTAATTGAGTTAGTGCTAAAATTGACTATCTACTTTTCAATTGACAAAGTCAAATATAATTTTTAACTACTGTTCATTTAAAAGTGTAGAAAATAGGACTATATACTTATAATCTGGTCAATCTATTATTTTGGTTAAAATTTTATCCTTAAAGTTTAATTACATTTTAACTTGACCAAGTCTATATCTAAATGAAAGTAATATTGATTTAAAGGTCTAGAATGTAGGACTATCTATTATAATTAAATTTTAACTTTAAAGTTGAATTGCATTTGAACTTGACCAATTATATATCTAAATTAAAATAATGTTGATTTAAAGGTATAGAATGTAGGACTATCTATAAAGTGAATGTATATTTGATTACTTTCAATTTTAGTGTTTTAATTTCAACCATTAGTGTGTTTGATTGATTATATGTTTTCTATACAGTGTAACTGTTTTACTATTGGTAGATGTTTGTCTTTTTTATTAGTTTGCTAATGATGATATTTAAACTGTGTGAGTTTGAAAGAATATAGCAATATGTATATAGTGCAAATACTGAGTTTTATTACAGTAGATATAGTATAATTAAAAATACAGACTTAGTACTTGACTACAAATTTAGCAGATGGGTAAAATTAAATCAGTTTAAACCCTCTTCTGGTCCCCTGGTTGACTATGCTTGCTTCCTTAACTGATTGTGATTGTGTTTGCTTCCTTGTGTTTGGTTCCTTCTCAGATTGTTTGCTTGCTCCCTTCATTCTTGCCCTGCATACAGTTTCATATATCTAACAATATATAAACTAATAAACACAGTGTATAAAAAGAAAGCATAGGTAAACAACAAAGGCAAAGAGTCTATTTTAGATTGAAACATAATGAAATTGTTCAGCACAAACAAAGAGAAATTGAGCAGGGCAAAATATAAAAACCACAGAAATGTGGTAATAGTCTGTAGTATCCAAGATCTTAAATTTTTTCCTGTTTAACAACAACATTTTTTCCCTTCTTCCTAGAAGAAGAGAATTGATCCAGAAGCGATCTCTTGACACCATTAGGATCTTCAGGTTCAATGTCTAGACTTTGAGACTGCTGTATACTTAATGGACTGTTGACCTCATTGTCTCCATTAGAAGCCTCCTGTATATTAAAAGTTGATTTAGTCCAAAACATGTCAAACATAGACTTAAAAATGTAAATATTTATTTTACTTTATTAAAAATAACAACCTGATCAGATTCCTCATCTTCATCCCCATCCTCATCTATCATTTTTGTCATCAAGTCCTTCTCTTGGTCTTCAATAAGTTTAGAACAGTATGCTGACACTAAGACTTCATCCCTTAGAACTCTCATCACAGTGTAGGCTGAATTAGCTCTCTTCATGAACTCCATTTTTAATGATATCTTAAATATCATTCTCAGACCAACTAAGGATTCCAATTCTCTTGGAATTTCAGGAACCTAAAATAAAGAAAATAGCATACTTAAAACAAAAAAAAAAAAAAAAGACAAACACAGTTCATATGAAGTGTTAAATTTTACAGTACTGTTACTTTACCTTATTATACTTCGTGTACAAACTGTGTGCCGGGATACCAACTAATTCAGAACACTCTCTATCCCATAAAAGGAATGGAGCATCTCGTAGACCTTTATCTAGAACAATAACTTTGACCTGATACCTTGCCATGCCCTCTTGATACTTCTTATCACAGTGTGTACAAATCAGATCACCTAATTGTCCAGAAAGCTTTCTGTTACATCCTGGTGACATGCATGAGATGTACATCCATCCAAAAGAGCCTTCAATGGCCACAATTTCAGCAGGTGCATAGAACTCCCCATTCTACCATAGAAAACGTAACTTGGTTACTCTGTCTTATTAAATGTATAATGAGTTTTGTGGACTGTATTAAGGATTTATAACAGTTTAGAGTCTAACCTGCTTCTTTTTCAACAGATCAGCTACTGGAGTGACAGTCAAAGCACCACTGGTGAAGTCATCAATGCCTGTGGATTGAGACAACACAATTGCAGTGTTGATACTGCGTAAAGGGCTGTTTGATGCAGTTAACCTACAGGTAACATTTATATTTCAGGCACTTATTGAGAGGTAAACAGTAGATAAGAAATATATTTCAGGCACTTATTGAGAAGCCAAAAGGCTCTTATTTAAAAAGTCTTAGTTTAATGACTTTTTATTTTAGTTTTTTTTTTAAGAAAAAACTTATTTATTATTAGGGGTGTTTGGGAAATATTAACCCAAAATGTATATGTGTTGTTTTAGTTTTTAGCTGTTCGGAGCAAATTGTTGAGTTTATTTTGGTGTTTTGATTAAAAACAAAATGTTAAAATGGAGAATTTGTTAAAATTTTTGAGAATTTGTCAATAATCAAACAAGGTCATTTTCCATAATTATTATGACAATTAACAATTTTTTATTTTGAAAGGGAAATTAACAAATTAATTGTACAGATATTAAAGTTCGTTTGGAAAGTAGGAAAATGATTTCTGAAAATGAGTTATTTTTCAGAAAACATTTTTCTTTTAAATGTTTGGCTGCACATCAAAAAATTTCAATAAATGTCTTTGTGTATTTGGAAAACTGTCTTTGTGTGTATTTGGTAAACTGTCTTTGTGTGTATTTGAGTCATTTTTCTGAAAATGTCTTTGTATTTGGTTCATTTTTCAGAAAATGAGTAAAATTGTATACTTAAACATTTCAATTGTTATATATATAAAAAACATTTTTATTGTTTTGTTTATAATATAACAACTTTTATTTTAAATTCCACGCAATATAAGTTTTGGCTGTATTCAGTGGTGGTGGACGGCGGTGGGTGATTGGCTGCTCCACTACTGAAAACGGAAAATGACTTCCTCAAAAAAAAAAAAAAAAAAAAAAAAAAAAAAAAAAAAAAAGGAAAAGCCATTTTCCAGAAAATTCTCCTCTCAAGCAAAACACTGAAAACCCAGAAAATAATTTCTGGAATCATTTTTTGGGTTTCCAAACCCACCTTTTGTATAATTGACTAATAATTATTATGATAACTAAGCTAATAATCTATTTATACTTATTATTAAAAATAAATTCTTTCTTTCATTCTTGCTCAAACACTTCTTCCCAAAAAAAAAAAAAAAAAAAAAAAAAAAAAAAAAAAAAAAAAAAAAGGAAAAATGAAAAAGGAAACAGAATTAACTTAGTAATAATAATAATAATAATAATAATAATAATAATAATAATAATAATAATAATAATAATAATAATAATAAATAAATAAATAAATAATCTATATCTATATCTATACTATAATTAAAAAAAAAATCCTATTTACTTAATTTTCTGCCCAAACAATAGTAAATAGTAAAGGTAAATTAAAAAAAGGAACATAAACTAGAAAAGGAATAGAAATATGTGACAATAATATTCTACATCATCAATTAAAAATAAAAAAAGAATTATGTAAATTGGAAACTGAAATGAATATTAATAATTGACTGAAAATTAAAATGAAAAAATAAATGAAAAATTAGGTTAATTGGAAAATGAAATGAATATTAATAATTGATTGAAAAAAAATCCATAATTGACTAAAATGGAAAAAGAAATGGTCAAATTATTGCATTTTAATTTTTTATAATAATATTACACAGTAGAATAAATCAAATCACAATTATATCATAAATTTTTCATAATTTCAAACAATGGAACGGAAGTTAAAAATAGAACGAAAATGTTTCAATAATAATATTCTACATCATCAAGTAAAGTAAAATTAAAAATGGAAAAGAAATATTTCAATAATAATATTCTACATCATCAATAGTAAATGTATATTTTAAAAATAGTAAAGGTAAATTAAAAATGGAATGTTAATTAAAAATGAAACAGAAATATTTCAATAATAATATTCTGTATTTGGCTGAACTTAATTTTTATTTGCTCTCCCTTATATCCCGTATTTGGTTTCAACCATACCCATACAATTATTTTATTGACAATTATAATCAATCATGACTATATTATTTTGCATTTGTAAACTTAGAATTACCAATTTAAATACGCAAATTCAACAATCAATTATCTATACATGAACAATTCCAATATAATATTGCCTTGATATACTTTAAAATACTTATTTAAGAAAAACATTTGGTATTATCTCAATCGCGCAATGCACCTAAAAAACTAGTCATCAAATAAAAATGGAACGAAAATTAGGTAAAAATATCATTGCATCTATATTCTAATTGACTAATTGTCTGAAAATAAAAAAAAGAATAATTGGCTAAAAATGAATTTAATATTACTAATTGACTAAAAATATAAAAGGAAATGAATATTAATAATTGACTGCAAATAGAAATGATCCATAATTGACTAAAATTAAAAAAATGGTGAGATCATTGCATTTTAATTAAAAATGGAACGGAAATTAAAAATTGGACTAAAATATTTCAATAATAATACTCTACATCATCAATAGTAATTGTATATTTTAAACAATAGTAAATGTAAATTAAAAATGGAACGAAAATATTTCAATAATAATATTTACATCATCAATTAAAAATGGAATGAAAATTAGGTAAAAATATCACATCATTTGATATTCTAATTGACTAATTGATTGATAAAAATAATAAAAAAAGGATAATTGACTGAAAATAAATCTGATATTACTAATTGACTGAAAATATAAAAGGATCACTAATTGAGTGATATTCTACCATTATATATTTTCACCCGAGTAACCCGTCTTGATGGTACTCGTCCTGATGGACTGAAGGTGTTAGCTCTAGACGAGGATGTACAAGATTGTGTTGCCACTACCAATGCCGTCTACAAAAGAGGTTTCAATAATGTGTAAATATAATCGATAATATTATTTTTTTGTTTAAATGGAAAAATTGCTATATATCTAGACAAGAAATATATATTCCATACAAATGAATTATGATAGCAATTCATTCCTATGACTTAGTCGTTAGAGAACGAGCAAATTTGACTAATTTATGAAAATACAAAACAATGAAAAATAAAATGTTCAAAGTTATAGCACCGCATGCGTACATCTAGACATAAACTATTAATTTGAGCAATTATTTGCACAAATTCAAGCAATAATAACATCAAAATACATAAATGATCCAAACCATATCTTTAATTGCACTATATAATATTTGATGTTCTAATTTAAATAATTATATATCGATTCAAATATTCTTAATATATTACAACAAATCCATTTTGTGCATCGCACGGGACAAAATACTAGTTCGCATTAAAAGGAAAATAGTAATAAAATGTGTTCAATCTGTATAATTATAACAGTAATCACAAATATATATTTTTAAAAAATGTACATATTTTCATAGCGTATAAAATAATATAAAGATAATATATGTGTACATAAATTGATAGACAAAATATTAATAATGCTTTTGTATTATATAAATATAGATAAATATAATATCATGTTTTTCCTTGTATGCAAAAAACATTCCTATTTTAAAATTGTTATTTTGCATTGATATCCAAGTTTTGCTTTATAATTTACTTTGATGATATTGTAAACTTTTGTTTATAAACTAGTATTTTACCCGTGCGATGCACGAACAAAAATATATTAGTATGAATTTAAATAAAGAATTAGAAAAAAAAATGAAAAGATGTTAAAATTTACAATATAATAATATAGTTGGAGTTTCATATATTTGGTCAAGTATATATTTTCATAGCTTACAAAATTAAAATTAAAATTGCGTAGGGCTAATATAGTCTCTAATCATTTACATATTTAGATAAATTTATAGAAAAAATTTACAAAATTTAACATATTCATTCCTAATTGTATTTATATATTATAATTCAAACAATATGAATACTAACTAAGATAATTATATTAAGAAATTTTTAAAAAAAAATTAAATTTAAATTTTGTATGAGTAAAATTTAAACTCTAATTTGACAAAATTTCTTATATGATTGTATAATACATTGTATATGCATATAAATTTATTAACATGTATTTAGGCAAACTTTATAATATAATTTTTCTAATTATAATTTATATTGCTAGACTCCAACTGGTATTAACTCCTCAAAGTTGGCAAAGTATGCCTTGGAAACGTGTTCACCGAGAATGGTGAACACAAGGCCAAACGACGTCGTTTTTAGGCAAAAAAAAAAAAAAAAAATCGCGGATGTGGAGTTAACGGCGCGCGTTGATCAAATTATGAATTTTCTGTTATGAGATTATGAATTTTCATAAAATTCATAATCTCATAACAGAAAATTCATAATCGCATACACAGATCCAAATACAAAGATCACAGCCCAATGAATGGGCTACAGCTAATTATGCTAGCGCTACTAATAGGAATCGAACCCCAAGTTACTAGGTTGAGGCCGGGTATAGACTAGAGACCACTAGACTAGGGTGCCTGTAGGCCGGGTATATTCATGATTTTATAAGGACCGGGTCCACCATAAACCGGGCGATATATATATAGAACAGGGTAAGAAAATATTAGCTTTATTACCCGGGTCGCTAGACCCAAAATAGTACCGGGTATATAGGTACAGAACACGAGATTCATAGATTTTTATACTGTAGATTCATAAATTCTATACTGTTGATTTATAAAATCTTTGGTGAATAATTTTATATTTAAATATGAACGAAAATAGAACTATTAAATTAACTTTTGAATTGCTTTATTTCTTTGTTAAATTTTTATGCACTATATTTGGACAAAAAAAAATTAATTACATTTTTATTTTTGTTCTAGATCTTCTAAACATCTATTTTCATCTCGTAACAAAAACAATGAAGGTCCAAATTATAGGTAAAAGATAATGTGTAACACTTTAGTAAATAAGAGTTGGTGTGGCTTAGTGGGTTTAGCTTTGTTTGTTATGTTAGAAGTTATGGGTTCTATCCTTCTTGGTAGCATTCTTAACCTATATTTTATACAATCATTGTATTGGTTCTCAGAGACAACACAGAACCAAACTCGTTATATATTAGATGTTGCGCTTAAATATATAAGTGTTGGTGGTGGCTTGGTGGGTTTAGCTTAGTTTGTTATGTTAGATTATTATGTTAGAAGTCTTAAGTTCTATTCTTCTTAGAGGTATCCTTAACTTATTTTATAAAATCGTTGTCTTGGTTTTCACAGACAACACAGAAACAACCCAGTTATATACCAGATGTTGCCACTTTGATACATAAGAGTTTGTGTTGCTTAGTTGGTTAAACCTTAATTGCTATGTTTGAGGTCATAAGTTCGACTTTTGTTATTAACATTTTTGTTTATATTTTATACAACTGTTGTCTTTTATAAAATAATGATGCGCAAAGACAACGGTTTTTTATAACCATTGTCTTTGTAGTGTTGTGTATTCAAATACGTTTAAAGACAACACACCAAAGACAACGGTTAAATAAAACCGTTGTCTTAAACAAATAAAGAACGTGCAACGACAACGGTTATATAAAACCGTTGTCGTTGCAGTGTTGTGTATTCAAGTGCTATTAAAGACAACAGATAAATGACAACGGTTAAATAAAACCGTTGTCTTTAATAAAATAATAATGCGCAAAGACAACGGTTTTAAAAAACCGTTGTCTTTGTAGTGTTGTGTATTCTAGTGCGCTTAAAGACAACACACCAACGACACCGGTTAAATAAAACCGTTGTCTTTTTAAAAAACAGAGCGCACAAAGACAACGGTTTTAAACAATCGTTGTATTTATAGTGTTGTGTATTCTATTGCGCTTAAAGACAACACACCAACGACAACGGTTTAAAAAAAATCGTTGTCTTTTAAAAAAAAAAAACGCACATAGACAACGGTTTTAAAAAAACCGTTGTCGTTGTGGTGTTGTATTTTCACAAAATGCACAAAGACAACACACTTATAACAACGGTTAAGTAAAAACCGTTGTCTTTGACAAAAGTGTTGCATCAAAGACAACGGTTTTGGACCAAACTGTTGTCTTTTATACAAAAGACAACACTTTTCTTAAAAACTGTTGTCTTTCTAGTGTTGTCTATGTGCATTTTTCTTGTAGTGATCTCATAACTGAAAATTCATAATCTTATAACAGAAAATTCATAATCTCATGGTTCCAAAGTGAATGTGTAGGCATGGTTCCCAAAGTGAATGTGCAGGCATGGATTCATAATTTATGAATATCCGTGATTTTAGACGGGAATGTGTAGGCATGATTCCAGAGTGAATGTGCAGGCATGAATTCATAATTTATGAATGTCCGAAATCATTGTTCACCTCAAATTAAAGTGAAACTGCAAAATGTGAAAATGAAGAAGAAAAGTCACGCAATTAATTAAGAAAAAAAAAAAAAAAAAAAGATAACGGTGTACTAACACCGTTGGAACCGTGTTCACCATTCATGGTGAACACGGTTCCATGGCATAACGCTCCCTCAAAGTTAAGATGGGCATATATGGTCAAAGATTACTATATCCACCGTTAGATTCCCATTTGTAATAAAAAATTATTCTTTACCTCCCTCCCACACACATGATAAGTGTAAATTTTGAAAACTTAACTCACATATACTTTTGGGTTGTCATTGTAAATACTTACTATTTCTATCTTATAAATAAATTAAAACTAATGAAGTATAAACTAAATGCACAAAAGAAAACTCATTTTTTAAATAATTATTAAATATAAATATTTTTTAGAATAACTAAATCATTTATTTTTTAAAGGAAAATAAATGTTACCGGTATAAAAATTCTTAATAAATATATTGCATTATGCAATCCTGGGAAAATCTTGACAATAAAGTAACGCATCTCAAAACTCAACAGAAATCAGATCACAACATCAACAACTTAACTTTAGAGATGCGAGGGATCAAACCCCATGCCTCTTGCATGCAAAGCGAGCGCTCTACTATTTGAGCTACATCCCTAATGTGGAAAATGCCTTCCCCATAATTCTTTTATTTTCGTTTCTGTCATCGTCAGACATCAGACAAAGCAAAAACATTTCGGAAGCCACTCATATCGCGCAAATTATGTTGTGCATCCGTATGCACCATGCATGGTGCATACGGATGCAAAAACGACGTCGTTTTAATAAAACGCGCGTCTCCCCTTAAAAAAAAATCAGGTTCGATTCCCAGCAACAACATATGAATTAAAATTTCATAATTGATGGAACTATAATTCCATAATCGATCAACCTATAATTCCATAATCGATGAACTATAATTCCATAATCTAATCTATGAGCTAAAATTCCAGAATGAATGAACTAAAATTCCATAATCTATAAACTAAAATTTCAGAATCGATGAACTACAATTCCATAATCGATGAACTATAATTCCATAATCAATGAACTATAATTCCATAATCTATGAACTAAAATCCAGAATGAATGAACAATATAAGTTTGTGCTGGGAATCGAACCTGAATTTTTTTTAAAGGGAAGACGCGCGTTTTTTTAATAAAACGACGTCATTTTGGCATAACAATTGACTCATATCAGAGCCAGGTTCGATCCTAGGACCTGTGGGTTATGGCCCACCACGCTTCCCGCTGCGCCACTCTGATTCGTTGATTTTTGTTTGGATATTAGTATATTTATCCAGTAACAAAGGCAAGGCTCCAAAAGTACACCAATTCCATCTTCAAAGTCACAATCTTATTGCATAAACACAATGACGGTACTTTAATGCATCTCAGTTGTCATACATAAATCTGGTTCTTGTGGAGTAATTAGGAACATAGGGTGAAAACTATAGGAAAAAGAGTTTTAACAATTTTTTTTTTCAAATTTACTTCCATCTATCTTTAACTTTTTAAAGTGTTTGTTTTTTTTTTTTACAATTATGTTTTATTTATTAGGTAAAATTATTGACTTCTAAAAAAATAATAAATAAAAATTTTATTGAGTTAAATCATTCTTTCTCATTTTTTTTTCAAAGCTTGGTAATCCCTATAACTTAAATTATCCGTAGGGAAGGAACTTGATTTTGGTGGGTTTATAAGCATAAGAATCTTTATGCTTTTCAACAAAAATGTTTCAAACATTAGCTTAGGAATGTTTTTTTTTGGAAGCTAACAAGAAACAAGAAGTTTAATCTAGAGAGCTCTAATTGACTATAAAATATAGGAAAAATAACATTTTTAGTCCATGAATTGCTTCACTTTTAGAAATTTGGTCTATGTTAATTGATTTAAACAAATTTAGTCCCTTAGCTTAATTATCTATTATGTTGCACTTTTCAGTCCCTAATATTATATAATTATTAAACTCCATTTATAAACAGTTTTATGTGCTTATTTTGTCATTTAAAATCAACATCAATGGTTAAAGTTTTATTCTCTCCATGTGAATGTCGTTTTTAACGTAAAAATTGATTCTAAATGTAAAAAATAAACATATATTTAATGAAGTTTGACAATTATATAACAATAGGAACTAACATTATGGACAAGTAAAGAGCTAAATTTGTGTACTTGTTAGTATGAGAAGTATACATGTGGGTATTTGTTAGTAGAATACGTTTACTGAAAAGTGACTATTAAACAATGAACAACATGTGGATTACATTTGAGTTATTGATTTGTAGTTATTTATAATTGTGTAATCAATCATTTGACTTGATATGACATTATTATCTTTTACATTATATTAATTAGATTAGTATTTTGCATTACTTTACTTTTCTTTCATGTCAAGCTTAATACTCGGTGGCTTTAATTTGGTTTATACAAAAATGTGTGCGTATGTGCGTGCGTGCACGCAATAATTGATCTATTACATTGAGATATTAAAGATATTCCGAGTGATTTAATAATCTGAAAACAACACTCTAACTAGAGTGTAATAAGTTAGACTTATTACATTATTGTTATTTGCGCACACAATATTTTACCATCTTATTATTATTTATTTATTTATTTAATATTAATAATAATAATAATATTATTATTATTATTATTATTATTATTATTATTATTATTATTATTATTATTATTGTTATTGTTATAATTGCAATTTATTCCATAAGATGTCTTTTCTCCACCTTATTATTTGCGCACAACAGCATTTTACCCATATATTATTATCTTTGCGCACAGAAATATTTTACCACCTTATTATTATTATTATTATTATTATATTATTATTATTATTATTATTAGAAAAATTACGGTATTGGTTTTAAAGATTGCACTTTTGGTAGGGCATCATTTATTTATAAGAATGGTGCCACAAAAATCTAAAAACCAGCCCTGCACCATATACAAATAGTGAAACACAAGTGCTACCCAAGCACTTTCCGAGTGTTTCGCACAAAACTACACTCAACTCGAGTATATCGCACAAAGTTATACTCTTACACCAAGTGTCTTGCACAAAGCTACACTTAGGGCTCGTTTGGTTCGCAGAAAATATTTTTAAGGGAAATGGAATTAAAATTCCATGGAAAAACAATTACTAGGAAGATGAATTTCATTGTTTGGTTGGTGAAAAACGAATTACTGGGAATACTAATTCTATTGTTTGGTCAGATTTGGAATTGTAAGGAATAACGAGTATAAAGACCTATGTGTCCCTACAAATTAATAAGAGTAATATAATTAAAAAGAAAACAAGGATAAAATAGGCAAATCATATCACTTTTTCTTCCATCTTCCATGGAAAACAAAATCCTTGGTCCAACCAATGATTTTGTTTTCCTCAAATTTGAGGAATTCTGGAAAATGAATTCCATGAACCAAACACCAAAACATAACATTTTCCTCCACTTTAAGGAAAATATTTTTAGAAAAACATTTTCCATGAACCAAACATCCCCATAGTTCCACCGAGTGTCTCGCACAAAGCTACATTCAACTCGAGTATATCACACAATGTTATACTCTTACACCAACAAAGTGTCTTGCACAAAGCTACACATAGTTCCACCGAGTTTCTCGCACAAATTAAAGCTACATTCAATTGGGTTTTCACAACACTTTGCTACTTTCCATCTTTCTACACTCAGTAGAGATGAGTTTTACAAGGAAAAAGATTTTTCTCTTTCAGACTTGAATTCTACAATATATGGCTCAATACTTTGCACTTTCTAAATATTTCTTATTGCTTTTCTCGACTGTACTTGTTTCAAGTTAACTTGGGCATTATCATAGCTTGATAAAGTTAATTTGCCCTTTTTGTGGAACCTCAA
>NW_017617324.1:5000-8400 GCF_001879475.1 Ipomoea nil
CGCAACTTGGGCACCCTCGTACCGCATAAGTCCGCAACCTCGGCACCCTCGTCCGCATAAGTCCGCAACTTGGGCACCCTCGTACCGCATAAGTCCGCAACCTCGGCACCCTCGTTCCGCATAAGTCCGCAACTTGGGACCCTCGTACCGCATAAGTCCGCAACCTCGGCACCTCGTCCGCATAATTCCGCAACTTGGGCACCCTCGTACCGCATAAGTCCGCAACCTCGGCACCCTCGTACCGCATAATTCCGCAACCTCGGCACCCTCGTTCCGCATAAGTCCGCAACTTGGGTACACTCGTACCGCATAATTCCGCAACCTCGGCACCCTTGTTCCGCATAAGTCCGCAACTTAGGCACCCTTGCGCAACTTAGGCACCCTCGTACCGCATGAGTCCGCAACTTAGGCACCCTCGTACCGCATAAGTCCGCAACTTAGGCACCCTCGTACCGCATCAGTCCGCAACTTGGGCACACTCGTTCCGCATGAGTCCGCAACTTAGGCACCCTCGTACCGCATAAGTCCGCAACTTAGGCACCCTCGTACCGCATCAGTCCGCAACTTGGGCACCCTCGTACCGCATAAGTCCGCAACTTAGGCACCCTCGTACCGCATCAGTCCGCAACTTGGGCACCCTCGTACCGCATAATTCCGCAACCTCGGCACCCTCGTTCCGCATAAGTCCGCAACTTGGGCACCCTCGTTCCGCACAAGTCCGCACCTTGGGTACACTCGTACCGCATAATTCCGAACCTCGGCACCCTTGTTCCGCATAAGTCCGCAACTTAGGCACCTCGTTGCGCAACTTAGGCACCCTCGTACCGCATGAGTCCGCAACTTAGGCACCCTCGTACCGCATGTCCGCAACTTAGGCACCCTTCCGCATACCGTTCCGCCGCAACTTAGGCCACACTCGTTCCGCATATCCGCCAACTTAGGCACTCGTACCGCATCAGTCCGCAACTTGGGCACACTCGTTCCGCATGAGTCCGCAACTTAGGCACACTCGTTCCGCATATGCCCGCAACGTAGGCACACTCGTTCCGCATAAGGCCGCAACTTCGGCACACTCGTTCCGCATAAGTCCGCAACTTAGGCACCCTTGTTCCGCACAAGTCCGCAACTTCGGCACACTCGTTCCGCAACTGTCCGCAAGTTAGGCACCCTTGCTCCGCATAAGTCCGCAACTGTCCGCAACTTAGGCACCCTCGTTGCGCAACTTAGGCACACTCGCATATCCCGCAACGTAGGCACACTCGTTCCGCATATGCCCGCAACGTAGGCACACTCGTTCCGCAACTGTCCGCAAGTTAGGCACCCTTGCTCCGCATAAGTCCGCAACTGTCCGCAACTTAGGCACCCTCGTTGCGCAACTTAGGCACCATCGTCCTGCATGAGTCCTCAACTTAGGCACACTCGTTCCGCATATGCCCGCAACGTAGGCACCATCGTTCCGCATAAGTCCGCAACGTAGGCACCAACGTTCTGCATAAGTCCGCAACATAGGCACGCTAGTTCCGCACAAGTCCGGCACTTAGGCACGCTCGTTCCGCACAAGTCCGCTACTTAGGCACGCTCGTTCCGCATGAGTCCGCAACTTAGGCACACTCGTTCCGCATGAGTCCGCAACTTAGGCACACTCGTTCCGCATATGCCCGCAACGTAGGCACACTCGTTCCGCATATGCCCGCAACGTAGCACACTCGTTCCGCACAAGTCGCGCTTAGGCACGCTTGTTCCGCACAAGTCCGCAACATAGGCACGCTGTTCCGCACCCGGCACTTAGCACGCTCGTTCCGCACAAGTCCGGCACTTAGGCACGCTCGTTCCGCACAAGTCCGCACTTAGGCACGCTCGTTCCGCACAAGTCCGCTACTTAGGCACGCTCGTTCCGCATGAGTCCGCAACTTAGGCACACTCGTTTCGCATGAGTCCGCAACTTAGGCACACTCGTTCCGCATATGCCCGCAACGTAGGCACACTCGTTCCGCACAAGTCCGCACTTAGGCACGCTCGTTCCGCACAAGTCCGGCACTTAGGCACGCTCGTTCCGCACAAGCCGCAACTTAGGCACGCTCGTCCGCACAAGTCCGCTACTTAGGCACACTCGTTCCGCATAAGTCCGCAAGTTAGGCACCCTCGTTCCGCATAAGTCAGCAACTTAGGCACACTCGTTCCCCATAAGCCCGCAAAGTAGGCACCATCGTTTCTGCATAAGTCCGCAACTTAGGCACCATCGTTCCGCATAAGTCCGCAACGTAGGCACCAACATTCTGCATAAGTCCGCAACGTAGGCACCAACGTTCTGCATAAGTCCGCAACATAGGCACGCTAGTTCCGCATAAGTCCGCAACATAGGCACGCTAGTTCCGCACAAGTCCGGCACTTAGGCACACTCGTTCCGCATGAGTCCGCAACTTAGGCACACTCGTTCCGCATGAGTCCGCAAGTTAGGCACCTCGTTCCCCATAAGCCCGCAAAGTAGGCACCATCGTTCTGCATAAGTCCGCAACTTAGGCACCATCGTTCCGCATAAGTCCGCAACTTAGGCACCATCGTGCTGCATAAGTCCGCAATGTAGGCACCATCCGTTCCGCAACAGTCCGCACTTAGGCACCATCGTTCCGCATGAGTCCGCAACCTAGGCACTAACGTTGCGCATAAGTCAGCAACTTAGGCACACTCGTTCCCCATAAGCCCGCAACGTAGGCACCATCGTTCCGCATAAGTCCGCAACTTAGGCACCATCGTGCTGCATAATTCCGCAATGTAGGCACCATCCGTTCCGCAACAGTCCGCCACTTAGGCACCATAGGCACCTCGTCCCCACCTTCGTCCGCAACTTAGGCACCTCGTCCCCACCTTCGTCCGCAACTTAGGCACCGCCGTCCGCACTTAGCCACTTAGTACGGAACTCTGTCCGCACTTAGGTACCATCGTGCCTCATCTGTCCGCAACGTAGGCACCAACACAGTGATGTTCGAGTGAAACGTGGCTAAGTCCTTGGCCACTAAACACTTGTACACAGAACTTGAAACTTGTGAATACTTTGACACTTAGCCATTTTTTCAAGCCTTTGTTTCTTGATTGAGCGCTTAACCACTTAGACATCCTAACCATTCTTGGAATTGTAACCTCTCGCGTAATAGTGTGGATTGAATTGGATTTCATAGGGAGTGATGAGATGTGGATTGGATATGGGGTGGGAGGGACGAATCGGAGCGACAAAGGGCTGAATCTCAGAGGATCGTGGGCAGCAAGGCCACTCTACCCTTACAATACCCCGTCGCGTATTTAAGTCGTCTGCAAAGGATTCAGCTCGCCGCTCGATCGAATTGTAATTCAAGGCGGCCACCGTGACCCTTCCGCCACGACGGCTTAGCCAACGACACGTGCC